>NC_052613.1:1263133-1563133 GCF_016545825.1 Eucalyptus grandis
AAGTCAGGGACCTTGTTTGTTGAGACTCGGGCTCAGCCTTGATGGACCTAAGCTTGGTAGTTTAGGAGTCGAGTTTGGTCGTCATGGATCTAGGCATAGGCACTAGCCTCTAGCTCACGGACCAAGGCTTGAGTGTGAAGACCTTCAAGCAGTTGGTCATTGGAGTCCTACACTCACCTTTGTGAACTTGGGCCCAAATGTCGAGGATTCGAGCACGGGCATCGGGGCCTCAGGATCACATTTATGGACTTGGGTGGGGGTGTCAAGAAGTCATGCATAGGCACTAGTTCTATTCTTGGTCTTGACTTCTATGGACATGAGATTAGTGCTTGCTCTTTTGCTTAGGACCAAGGTGGCCTTGCTCGGGTTGGAGTCTATTGAGGCTGGACTAGGATCTTGGTGTAAGTATGCATGTCATTAGCTCTTGAGTAGTGTCAGAAAAATCGGTGATTTTCTTCACCAAACAAAGAAAAATATATTTCGATTCCTTTTCAAATTTTAACAAAACATAAAAAAATATTGCAATGTTCCTAAAAATGATTTCTTGAAAAACATTATCTAGAATTTTTCGTGAAATAAACGGAGCCTAAAATGTATGATTTTCTATCAATAGAATTCTTCAAGCAAATTAAGATTCCTAGTGAAACAACCCGTGCTAGATGAAAATTGTCTTTTTTATAACAGACACTGAATAGTAGCACTACAGTTAAAGTCATCAAATCTTATATAATCTTGAAACATAGCTACAGTTGCACAGTTGAGTTCTCGTTATAAAAAAAGCTCAAAATGTAATCTCCAATCATGTGTAACCGACAGAAAGGAAGGAATAACAAGTGATTAAAAAGGAATAATCACAGTTATCAATTAACCACATTCGAATCATCGATTTAAGGTATTTCGGTCAATTCCACGAAAAAGGAAAAGGATGTTGCATTAAAAGTCGAAAGGGGCGTGCAGAATTAGCCCCGACCCAAAAAAAAAAAAAAGATTGAAGCCTCATGTTTTTTTCTCAGGAAAGTCTCATGTTAATCAGCAAAGATAAGAAGAAAAGAAGAAAAATTCGCAAAGATTTCAAAGTCATGGCACGTGTCGGGAGCACTGGGAACCGAGCCCATGTGAAAATCGGGCCGTCACAGCCGGCCCAACCGACAACCTCTTCCGGCCCAGGAAGGTGGCTTCCAGTCGGTCGGCCCGGAGGCCCATGACCCGAGCACCAAGGGATATGCTGGATTCCCGGGCCCACGTGGCGACAGCGGAGACCGATGACGTGTCCCCGAAGCGTAGAAGGTGGGAGAACGAGCGAGAGAGAGAGAAGAGAAGATTGAAACAGAAAGTAACGGCATGCCGCCTCCTCCCGTGGCGACACCACTGGCCTGCGGTTCTCGCCACCGTGCGCCGTCTCCTCTGAAGCTCCTCGCCGCCGCCGTCGCCGCCGTCGAAGCCCGGACTCGCTCGGTCCGCCGCCGCCGCCTCCCGCCGTCGCCGCCGCCGCCGGTCGCCCCGCTCGCGCTCTCCCGCCGGCCTTCCTCCTCCTCCTCCTCCTCCTCCTCTCATCATCTCTTCGGCGGGAACTCTCTCTTCTCGCAGATGGAGGTGAGCTCGCCTCCCCCGCCGAGTCGAAGCTCGCGCTCGTGCGTGCGCGTGCGCGTGCGCGTTTTCCCCTTCGGAAATCGTGTGGGAATTCGAGGCGTCTGCGTTGGTGCCGGTAGTGATTGTGGTCGTCAGTGCGATTGCCGTTTGACGCTGGTTTTAATCTCATCCAGGCCGGAGCTTGTTTCGTCTCACTTTCCGGTTTTGTGTATATATATGGCGGTGGCGAGTTCAGGTTTTGTGTTTGCTGACGCCTTGGCTCGGTTGGGGTCTTTGATGAATGTGATGCTTAGTTCTTTCTTTCTTTGTGTGTCGAGCATCGTGCTTTGTTCAATGCGCGGTTGCATTTGCGATGATTGCGTGTTTTTCTCCAGGCGACGGCATGCCATTTTTGCTGGGGATACTGTAGTATACAATTTGTAATTATATTAGTTATCGCTGCGGCACGCTGCGCCTTGTCGTTTGACGATGATGTCCAATGTCGTTGCGCGTGCCGTGGGGGCCTCTGTTATCGGAAATTTAGCCCGTGGCCTTGTCACAGCTTCAAAAGGTGATGGCTTGATGATGTAGTAAGGTCTTTTCTCCTGACTGGTTTGCGGTAGAAAGTGGTGTGTGAGATTCCATTTCTAGGGACCAGAAGGGCCTGGGTGAGGTGCTTTTGCCGACTTTCAGCTTTCACTCGGTTTCTGATGATATACTTGGTTTTTGTTTGTACATTTGATCTCTTTCCTTATGATTCCGAATGACGTTCCTGATTATGCTTGAGCTGGTATCATCCTAATGCATTGGTTATGACAGCGATATTGGACTGGAAGGGGCATCAGTAGTAACAAAGGATTGGTGGAGCAATTACAGAATTATGGAGTTATCAGGTCCAAGAAAGTGGCTGAAGTGATGGAGAAACTTGACAGGGGTCTGTTTGTCCCAGAGGGTGCCCCTGCTTATGTCGATAGCCCCATGCCTATTGGTCATAATGCTACTATTTCCGCACCTCATATGCACGCGACATGCCTCGAGTTACTGGAGAAAAACTTGCAACCTGGCATGCGTGCATTAGACATTGGATCAGGTTCTTATGACAATCTATTTTGTTTTTTCCTCCCCCTTTTTCTGCTTAGAATGTTTTGGTTTCTTAGTGCCCCTCTTTAAGTTAGCAGTGTTAGCTCTGGACATGAATTAATGCAATGAGAATGCAGATTTAGGTTGATATACATGTTTTCGCATGATCATTCTTAAGCTAACTGCCACAATGCTTGAATTTGATCTTCCAGGCACAGGTTATTTAACAGCATGCTTTGCCATGATGGTTGGCCTGCAAGGTCGTGCAGTAGGTGTTGAACATATTTCTGAGTTAGTCGCTGATTCAGTGAAGAATGTTCAGAGAAGTGCCGCAGCTCCCTTGCTAAAAGAAGGAGCCCTGTCACTTCATGTGGGTGGTATGGTTGTCAATTGTTGCCTTACCTATGCTGGACTAATGTATGTTTTGCCTCAGGGAGAAAAAACCGTTACTGTTGTACTTGAGAATTCAGCCTTTGGTTTTATGCCACCATTAGTTTTCCTTGACTGACATAGGACCCTTCCCTGCCCTTTGTTTGCTTGAAAGAAAACATGTTGATTCTTCTCCTATGAACCCATTCGAAAATCCTAACACAAAAGGAGGTAGACCATCTTGAAAAAGATTGACTTCAGTGTCCCCTGAATTTATACTAAAGTATAAGGGATACAATTTTTTTTTAATGAATATGCTATACAACAAACCTGCTTTTCATTAGGAATTCCATGGGAGGAAAAATCTCAAATGCATGTTATTGTCTTGCTCATTGATTTTCCCTTTTAGCGATTCATTAAGAAACCTCGATCGATTTGACTTGGAAATCTGCTATTTTTGTGACAATTACTTGAAGGCTCATTGCACGATATGTGTCATGTGATGTCAATCTGTTAATAGATGGGAGACTAGGATGGCCTGAGCATGCACCCTACGATGCGATCCATGTGGGAGCTGCCGCCCCAGAGATACCCAAAGCACTAGTGGACCAGCTGAAGCCAGGTGGGAGAATGGTGATTCCAGTTGGGAATGTATTTCAGGATCTGAAAGTGGTGGATAAGAACTCTGATGGTTCCATCAGTGTTCACGACGAGACGTCTGTGCGTTACGTCCCTCTCACCAGTCGAGATGCACAGCTAAGGGGGTTCTAAGGTTGGATACTTCTCAGAAAATTTAGTCGGTCTGCACGTGTGGAGTTATATGTTGTGTCCGGTCCCATACAGTTGCATTTTCTCTTTACCACTAATGTGTACAGGCTAAGCTAAAGAAGACGGAAGAGACACCAAGTAGAGAGTAGGCAAATAACTCGTGTAAGCTATCCTCTGTAAGTTTGTTATGAACTGCAAGAATTTATGAAGCATATGGTAATGATGTTTGGAATACCTAGACAATCCATTCCACTTCAAAAATTGTAAGGTTCATATGAATTCTACATCTCGACTAGCGTTGCTTATCAGATTAAAGTTAATGATACCGCATGAACCGTGGAATGTCCCCAGACAGATATTAGTCCATAAGTTTTAGAGATCATGATTCTTTCATGCATAATCAGAGCTCGTCCGTTGTATGTTCAGAGAGCGTATTCACTCCCTGGATGTCAAAGATTTAAACTCCAAAGCAGTAGATATTTGTAAGCCCTCCTGCAATTAGTTGACTCGGCAGTGATATCTGATCACTTGCAAATCGTGTCTATCAATCGAAGCTCCAAGGCAATGATAATTTGCGTCTTTTGCCTATCATTCATTCATGCTGTGAGTAAATAGTATTCTTTCCACTGTCGCAGCTCACCAAAATAAGAGAAATAGACCTTGGCAAGAAAAGAATATGTCCGTCATTTAAGAAAGCTTACAATAGGATCACTGGAACAAGTTACAATAGGATCACTGGAACAAGCGTGAACTTATGAATGACATGATGAATAAACCTAAAGTAATCAAATCCGCGTTATCAAAATTTAACTTAAAAGGCGCTGCGCCTCGATCTTTCCTCAGCCACGTTCACCCTTATTGCCCTTCCTTCCAAGCTCTGCAACGCCACGACACCAAAAGAATCATCATCAGCAATTTCTCCTATATGACTTAAGTAGGATGAAGAAACAACCTAATCTTCTTCTATGGAATTCCAAATATCGGGTGTAACAAAAGCACTGTCAGAAGTATATCAAGTAAAATATTTGTTCTAACGTAATTCTTGAGCGTTAATCCTTTCCATCCTACTCTGATATAGCAAAGAAACCTGCATAAGTTTCAATCTAATGAAACAGAAACAGTACAAACCAACATCTTATCTTTGCTGATTGTTTAACGCATGTATAAGCATAATAAAAATGATTTAACACAAAATTGAAAAGGGAATGAAAGCGCACAGGGTTTTCAACTTTATTTTAGATTAAGAAATCATCGGATTTTCGCCCTGTGTAGAGGACCATGTCATAGTAATTGGTTGAACCAGGAATAGACAAAGAAAGATCAGTACCTGTCCATCAAGCGCAGCAATGGCATCATTCATTTCAGTCTCCGATGCCATTGTCACAAAACCGAAACCTCGTGAACGGCCAGTCTCCCTGTCATAAACTACCCGGGCATTGACCACTTTCCCATGCTCGCTGAAAACCTGCTCCAAGCGACCATTATCCACATCCCAGGGAAGGTTACCAACATAGATCCTGAAAGAAGCCTCAAATGTGCGAACGGGTCTCTCTGGCCTTGATCCTCTTGGAGCAGCCTTATTCACTGTCAAGAATCTTCCACTCATGTCCTGTTTAAAATGATTGCAAAATGCAACACCACTTTAGAAAGCTGTCATTTTTTCAACAGCAATAGAATCATTGACAGGAATGTCATAGAATCAGAGGAATCAAAACATGCTTGAGTACAGACTGCAGTAATTTTTGTACATGAGACTAATTAAAGCAATTTCAGAAAGATTCTAACTAGGCACCTTATCAATGTTCGAAATTAATTTAGTAGCCATCAAAACTTCAATGAAATCAGATAAGCAAAGCCTTCACACAGAGAGAAATAGTTAAAAGCCAAGGCATCAGCAATTATAATAAGTAAAGGATAGTATTATCAGCAATAGGAGGTTGACTAATTTTCAAAATAGTCAGATAGCATCTATCCTGGCCTCAGTATTGCTTTCAGCATTTTGTTCTGAAGCCAAGATGATTTACATTTGTTAGTTAAGCAAAGGATAGTATTCTCAGACAATGTCACTGAGTCATCAAGCTGAATTTCAGCAATTGGAGGTTGACTAATTTCCAATTATCAGATATAATCTAACCAGGCCTCAGTGTTGCTTTCAGCATTTTGTTCTGAAACCAAGATGTTTCTCACTTGTTAGTTAGGTAAATGATAGTATTCTCAGATAATTTCACTGAGTCATCAAGCTAAATGTCAGCAATTGGGAGGTTGACTAATTTCCAATTGTCAGATAGAATCTATCCTGGCCTCAGTATTGCTTTCAGCATTTTTTTTTTTCTGAAACCAAGATTTTTTGGTAAGTTAAGAATAAAGTCAGCAGATCAGGGTATCGAGAGTGTCAATGATAGGAGTCAACTGAACGCAACACTTGACCTTATGAGGATTCTAAATGCTAGTTTGGACTTGAACTTACTGTCCATGGAAGTAAGGTCCACATGATGAAGAAAGAGGTGTTTCCATGACTCTAATTTTGTTCCAGTCAATTCCTATTTCATGGCCACATATTTTTCCAACTAAGTAATGGGAATCCTTTCTAGTGTTACATGAATCCAACTGGTGTGCATTTGCAGATCCATATGCAACTCCTCTGTAAAAATTACCTATGTGGTATTTCTTTCTTGTAATTCAATAGAAGGAGGTACATAATAGTTTTACTGACGCATCATCAAAGCTTGGCCTGCACCTATGTGACTGTGACGGAGAAGTTATGATTCAAAACCTTTATCAGAACAGATTAGGCCAGCAACATAGAAACAGCACATTAGCAAACAAGTAGAGAGATACACTTGATGAGCAGTGACTGGTTTTTCCAAGTAACTGGAAGATGCTAAACTATCCATGCATACAAAAGTTTCCCTAGACAAAACCACATTCACTCCTTTTTATATGCTTTTTTCTTTTTTCTTTTCATCCTTTTGTCTATGCTTAGTTTACAGAAATAAATCCTCGATCATTGAGCACACAGCTGTTATCTCATGGGACTGTGACATCTAAATGACCAGACCACACTGAAAAAGGGGAAAAACTGTCTTGACAATTGGTCAGTAAAACCATGCAGAAAGAAATATAAGATTTATAATGTCAGACAGCTCAAGGAAAGGGACACACTTCAAATACAGACATAAACAATATCAAGCTTCCAAGCAAGGTAGACATATCAGGATATTCCAGCATTCTAGCTCAGTTCTCTACTTATAAGTTGGATATATGCATTCAAAGATCAGACTCAACTACTGGATCTAAAACCAAATCGAGAACACCCCACACAGTACCGAAAGGAGCTAAATGACCTACTAATAGAAATCCTTGACAGTCCCCACACTACTTGAGCTCTATACACTATCTTGCATAAACAGCAATCAGCAGAATTCCAAGAAACAAGAACATTATTCCTCACGATACACTCGAAGGAATTAAACTCACATATTGGTGGAATATATCAACAGCCTTTTCGGCCTCCTCGACCGTGCTCATGGTCACGAAGCCGAATCCCCGACTTTGGTCGGTCTCTCTGTTATAGATAACCTGCGATTACAAAAGTTAAAAACACATCGCATTACCCTCCAAGAACCGACAACCAAACAACCTTTCCCATCGATTATATCCGTACACAAAATGTGCAAAGACAGTGGAAGTCGAAATCGGGGTTCACCTCTGCTATCTCCACAGTTCCAGCCTGCTCAAAGAGCATGGCCAACTTCTGGCTGTCAACGTCGTAAGGCAAATTCCCAACGAAGAGTTTCGCGTCCTCAGGCGGTTCCACAAAGGTTTCTCCTTCCCCTTCTCCTTCTCCCTCTCCCTCCTCAACAGCCCCATCCTCATTGCTCTCGCCCCCGCCTTCCCAATCCGAGACCCGGGCTTCCGTTTCTTGATTCCCCCACTCGGACTCACCGCCCTCTTCTTGTTCCTTTTCTTGTACCTGTTCTTGTTCTTGCTCCTGATCAAGGGTGGTGGTGACCGTGTTGTCCTCGTCCTGCTGGGCCCAGTCCGAGGTCTGGGCGACGAAGGCGACGAAATTCGGATGATGGGTCTTCCTCAGGGGATGAGGGGCGAGCGCGGACTGAGCGAAACAAGAAGAAGAGGAAGCGGAGCAAGAAAGGTGGATCTTGAGGGGTCTGGGAGGGATCGAAAGGTACGGGTGGGAGGACTCGGATGAAGGGGAGGCGAAGAGGGAAGGCGGGCATGAGTCGGTGATGGACAGGGGCTTGAAGACGGGTGCTGTTGCAGAGGACATTTTCTTGGGGAAGGAGAGAGCTTTGGGGAGTGACAGAGTGAGGATAAGAGAAGAAGAGGAAGGGGGAAGGAGAGGAAGGAGAGAGGGAGAAGGATGGGTTAAACAGGCACCATAGGAATTATAGATGGGGGAAAGTCCGATAGGGAAAAAAAATGTGATATCCCTAGACCATCACCGGCTTCCACATATTTTCTCCCCCAAGGCCCGTTCTGTATTTTTTAGTATTTAGTTTTCTTACCAAAATTTAAATTAAAAAAAAATGATTTCCTTTTTAAAAGAATTAGATTTTTTTTTTTTTTCCGATGTATCATTTCTGAAAAATATGATTAGTATTGGCCCCGTTCATCTTCGGCGCAAGAGCTTCGAGTGACTATTACGCACTCTTTTAAACTATATAAATTCAAAAAAATTTTCATTTTTTAATCTCTCTTTAGTCCCGAGATTTAGGATCAGGTTTTGGTGGCTTGGCCCAAGTTTAGGATCCATCGAGTCCATTGAAGCTGGGTTGAGATCCTAGTGGTCGGGCTTGGGCTCTCGACACCCACATTTGGGTCAATAAAGGCTGAGCTCAAAAGGGTGCTTGTACTGGATTTCGGTATTTGAACTCAAGTCCATAAAGACCGTGCTTGAGTCTCAGATGCTCGAGCTTTGGTCCCAATACTTAGACTCAACTCCATAAAGACCATATGTGAGTTCTTGGCGCTCGAGCTTGGGTCTTTGGTTAATGAAACTTTTATTCTTATAAAAGTATTTTTTTTAAAAAATTGAATTTTTTTATTATTTTGTTTGATTTTTATTTTATTTTTTTCCCCTTTTCCTTTCCCCTTCTTCCTCCATGGCCATGTGCCATCGCCAACTATGTGCCTTGATGTCGGTTGGTAGCTTAATGACTGGCCATGATGCGGGCTAGCGAGCAAGAAGCTTGATTGATCTTGATTTAGGCGAGCTCGAGCTTTGCCAATGTTGGTGAGCTTAGGACTTGCTAGATCCATGCAAGCTTAGGCTCGGCCGAGGCTAGCGAGCTCGGAGCTCGCTAGATCCAAGTGAGATTGGGCTCGGTCTAAGCCGACAAGGTTGCTCCTAGCCCGACTCCAATAAGGCTAAGCTCACTTGTGGCTGCCACCAAGGCCTGCAGGTGGGGAGAGAAGGAAAAAGAAAAACAAAAAGAAAAGAAAAAGAAAAAAGAAAGAAAAAAAAGAATTTAATTTAATTTTTTTTGGCTTAAGATAAAGTTGTGAGTTTGAAATCACATTTTCATTTGAAATCAAACACTAGAAAATATTTCGATCAATAACTTCCCAAAAAGTATTTTTCTTTATTATGAAATTTCCCGCCAAATGAAATTCCCAAGAATGCGAACTTCATGGTCCAAGGTATTTATAATTTGGGGGAATCTACGGTATTCCAAATTCAGAGATAAGTCGCTTCCTTTTCTTGCAACTATTCTTGAAACACATAAAATTTTCCAATAGATTATAAGGCGTGACATACCTTTGTCGTTTCGCTTTTCCATGACTCGGACTCATTTTTGTGCCATAACTACATATCGATATCTGAATGCGTAACCAATCATAGAAGCATTTCCCTCTTTTCTGTGTGCCTGAAAATGTCTCCCAGACCATTTTGGTGCCATAACTGGTTACCTTGTATGCAGTAAAGTTGGACAGTTGAAGTTGAAATTGAAGGACTTACAAGTAGATCAGCACAAGCAGGACGAAGGAGTACTACGGGGATGCCTTTATAAGTATGCAGTCTGTGGATAATATACATGAAAATTCTGATCCTTAGGAAAGTCGACCCAACAGTTTCAATCTTGCAACACACCTGCCTCGAGCGCAAGTACGCGATTTTATTCAGCAAAACCAGGTTTTACTTCTTTCTCTTCTTGAAAGAGTCGAGGAAACATGCCGTTATTTATGCAGGTTATGATACAGTATGCAGAATTAGTCCTGGAGGCCTTCTTTTCTTTCAAAACAAAGGCAAGCCTGATTATTCCATGAACATCACCGAGAGAATATCAAGTGCGCGTCTCACTTGAAACCTAGCATGCCACCTTGAAAAGAAGCTAGGACGCGACAATGCCTAGTCATACATCCTGAAGGATCTCTAGAAACTAGTCAAGCTGGCTGATTCCAAAGAGTATTGACTGCCTGAAAAGCAGGATAAGCGTTGCTGGAACTTAAGATCGTCATGCAGCACTGCAAGGTGTGCTGCAGCGTAATCAGATCGGTACAGAGAAAGTCAAAACAAAAAAAGAGACTCAAATCCGCAACATCACTGTAATAAATTTTTTATTTTCATTGTTCAATGAAAACGCATCTTATCCTCAGTAAACAATTTCAATATCCCTCAGTTGACATTGTTCTGGAAGATCTATTGTCAACATGTTATCTTCAGCATTGTAAGTGAATTCCACTTCCTTGGTGTCTACTTTACAGCACTTCGGCTTCGAGGTTGTATAGAATCCGAATCGGCCGCATCCTCGACCTTCTACAATAATTATGCCCTCTGAAATGGTGGTGCATTTTATAGATTGCACTGCTCCTCCAGAGTTGTACATGTCCAGCAAGCCTATTGGAGCAAAGTGAATATTCTCGAGGAAAATCTGTTAAGAACAATTTGCTATGAGGATAATAAACAAAAGAGGAAAAGGAAATCCATAACAATGGAATGATCATGAAAAAGTGATAAAAGGAGAGACCCTTATTGGTGATATTGTGTATATTTCACACTCCGGAGTCTTCAAGGTAACTTCAAGATTTCCTCTCTTTGACAGTCTGGACAGGGATCCTGTGACAAGAACATTTCAGACTCTGAGAATTGAAGCTTATGCAACATATAGTCATGTCTGGTGGAAGAAGCAAACGAATCTGAAGTTCACCTTTGTTGAATGCATACACTGCACAGTCTCCATCCCAGTTTTCACCTGCAATTTCTTCAAGAAATTCAATGTTGGCAGGACTGATGCGCCCTGAGATGGGAGGAAGCTCAGCGGGCGGTGATAATGACTTCTCTTGTAAATCCTGTTTCAAAGGCCAACTTCCTGCTCCTTGGCAATTAAATACACCGATTACGCCTGTTAACTTGTTCACGTTCCATATCTTGAGCAAACTGCAGAAGATCAAAGCATGGTCAATGAAAGACTAATTCACAGGAATTATTTTTTGAATCTCTAGGGCAATGCACAATGGAATGCATATTTACCTTTTCCCATCCATGACAGGATCTTCAAAGAGACAGTCACGAGTAGGCCGGCCAGCATATCTAGCTCTTAGGACAGAACCATCCGGCAAAACCAGCTTCTTCAGGATGTTGAAGTCATGGTTGGCAGGTTTGTCACTGTTACAACCCAAGTTTCATCGTAAGAATGCCTCCACTTATTGGAGTTGCTATTTTATGTGTGCCTGGATGTTTCACATGCTGTCTGAACTCATAATCCATTCATGAACAATAGCTACCTGACATATACGGCACAACCACCTAGTGCTCTTGCTGCGCCATGAAACTCAGCAGTTTTGTGCTTGCTCTGAAAAGAACCAGTCAATGGACTTAGCATAAGTTGTCTCTGAAGTATAGCTCCCCAGCAAAATGCCAGAGGCACTCGCCCTTGGCTAGCGAATAAGAGAAATCATAACGTAGTGAGTTGAAATTCTGTGTATACAAGGAACCTTACATGGAACATGTCCCAATCTGGCACAAATACCTCCCCAAGAAGAAGGCTGTTATATGCGACAGAGGCAACATGTAAAGTCTGTAATGTCTGCTCTTGTGGCATGAAATCCTCTGACGCTCTTGCAACTGCACTCTTCTTGGAACTGACCTCAACAAGCAGTAAAGCCTCATGAAATGGCATTTCGACCTTTCTATAAGGACATCAGCCAAAAAGATAATGAGCAAATGGAAGTACCTGTAGATAGAATCTGTATTGTGACTCATGCAGCAGATTAAGTTGTTTTCTTTGAAGTTTTTCTCTACAGATTGCTCGAGAGCTTCTTGATATTGTCTAGTCAATGTAACCCGTCCTCCATACCCGTTGCCCAAGGTTTCAATGAGATTCTGAACATCCACCTTTACTCCATCAACACCACAGCGTGCCAAATAACTGTGGAGGTCATTGTAGAAGTCATATATCTTCTCAGGATCCATTACTCCAACTCCATATTTCTCCAAGCTGTCCATAGCGATGTCTCGAAGGTTACCAAGGTTACCAGGGGACTGAATTGGGTATACCAACTTTGGATTGTACTTCTTCATTTTCTCAGATGTTGGGTGCACTCCTCCCCAGTAACCAGCCAACGCATGCCACAGGTAGATATAACTGCGCATTAACATCATAGAGTTCAAGGCACGACAAGTTTGAGAAAATGTGCATCTCGAAGAGACAACATGACAACTGATTATACATATGACAGATTGTTGAGGCTCCATGGTCTTACTTCAGTCCGTATTTCTGTTTGACGAAATCAATCAGCTCATGCAAATCAGTGCATGAATCCTCTGAGACCGAGATTTTAAATTTTTCATTCTCTTTGATGTCAACCAATCTGGTGGCAAACCTGAATAATCATTGATGGCAGAAGAGAACATCGGGGTGACTTGATCAAGCAGAGGCATTATAAGGTTTCAAAAATCAATCTGGAGGAAGAAAATTGCGAACTTACTGCATTCCTTCAACAATTGGTTTTCCATCCTCGTAAAATTCATTTGTCGTGTCTTGCCAACCATCATCGATGATCACAAATCTTGGCGAACAGCCTCCCTCCAAGAAACTGCATAAAAATAGCTACTGCTGCTCAGCTTTTCAATACATTAACAGTAAGTTAATCTTGACTTCTTCCACATTCAGAACTGAAATGTGGCTTGGCAATTGCATTGCACCTTTGGAGGCCTTCTTTGATTCCTCTGGGACTGACTTCAGAGTAGAAAGCATCCCATGTGCACCATCCAAACCAATCAAGGTGCGGGGGGATCTACCGACATCATGTCAAAAAAAAAGTCAGCAGGCAGAGCCGTTATCTTGGTCGTGCAGTTAAAAGAAATTAAAGAATTCTCTTACCGTTTTGTCGTCGATGTGGCTAAAAGTACCCTTCTGCTTCGCCAGAATCCTGTATCCGAGTGCATTACAATGTTAAAGATTTCCAGCAAGAAAGTAGAGGGAGAACCAATATGTTGGATCAAACAAAGCATACTTGATAGAATCTTTGATGAGATCAAACGGGTTATCTCCATAGTTGATGAATACTGCCTCGAGTACTTCAGTTGTTGTGACATTGATGTCGCCTGAAGCATTGAGAAGGAAGAGAAACCAAGTCTTGGATCAAAATGCTGAGGCCAGAAACAGAGGCAACTGATAAAAAGCATAAGCAGCTAATTCCTACCACTTTCAGCACAGAACTGGAGCTCATTTGCGGCATTCCCTTGCAGACTCGTACGGAATGGACCATCCAAGACAGGTAGGGCTAAGATGTAGAATGTCAATTCAGAGTTTTGTTCCTCCGATACTCCATCTAAAGCGGATTCCTGTCTTGCTTCTAAGAGAAGCATTTCGGTTTCAATGGGAATTTCATTAGCTGATTCACCGACCCGAGGTATCATCCACCAGATTTTGGCTCTAAAGAGACACAGGAACTTGAATCCCCTGCAACAGTCCGCAGATTAACCGAAAGCTACAGCAACTTGGGAGAACTAAATAGATGACATGTGTTGATTCGTGTTCTCTCGTGATCCATCTTCTTGGGGACATTTAGGAACAAGAACCAAAAATGCGTGTTTCCACCAAATCCATCCAGAAGAGTTGACCAGACATTCAAGCATATCAAAACAAATGAACTTGAAACACAAATATGGTTACTTTAGATCCTACGAACGACTAACCAATCTCCGTGGTAACATCTAGAAACTAATTTAACCGAAAATTCAAGAATCCCCAAATCAAGAAAGCAGAAAGTTCGGAACTTCAGATCAAGAAAACACGTTGGCATCAATCGTATTCGAACAACATTTGCAGAAGACCCATAAACAAAAAGGCATTCCAGAAAACCATGAAAGCAGAAACATCAACAGCAATTCCGAGCAAACGAAACAGAAGGAGACTGAAATGCTATCCACTGAGGAACATGAACTAACTCAAGAACTCCGAGGCTGAAAACATGGCGGGAGCTGGGGGCTGCTGACGTGGCGCCCAAGAAGCCCGGCCCCGATCCGACCGGCTTGAAGGCAACATTCCGCGGGACTCCGGTCAAGACCACCTTGCCTCTGACCGAGAGGCAACCGTTGTCGATGACGGGCGCGCCGGTGACCGTCATGATAAACCGTCCGCTGAAGTTTCGTCTCACCAGCTGATAACTGGCATGGCTATTTATAGAATGTTGGTGGGCAAATTCCAGGAATGCGATATAAACGTGCTAAGTTATCGGTTGAGTGCATCAAGAGCTCAGCTCACCCCGTCAAATCCTTCAAGTCAATGCATTTCATCGGTTGGTTTTTGAAATTCAACCAAGAATGAGTAAAAAAAGTACTCGAATAAACCCATTTGACCATGGAACTCGTGGATGTATCTTAGATTCCAACCCTAGATGTGATGGGCCCTATCCTCTAAAATATTTTAGTGAAAATTCAATTAAGTCTTTCGATTTTGTTCGTGGGATCTCTCTCCCACAAATAGACGATCATATTTTGTCTGAGTTGATTATCAAAAAATATTGTACTTTGGTAAATATAAGAGAAGATAATCAATTCAATTCAAAATTTTTAAATTTACCAGTATAATCCTAAAATCTTTATGCAAAATTATAATATAATTTTTATGATTAATTATTATGTGCGTGATGTTTTTTCGAGTGGAGTTGTTCACTTTGACGTACCATATTGGCGATTTTTGGAATGATTATATTGAAATCTCGTACAATTATTTAGGATTTTATTAACAAAATTAAAATATTTAGAACTGAATTAATATTCACATCATAAATTTAAGAATAATTTGATAATTATTCCGTTAATATATGTCCACGTAAGCCATGTCAATCCATAACCATAACACCTAGAAGTGGTGGGGGGCAAAAACAGGGAATGAGGTTGTAATCAAATTGATCAACTGCCTTCTCGAATGTTCATGAAATAAATCAAAGCTGAGCTTTGGTAAAAGAGTCAATGAAGGGTTGTCTCCAAGATTTGATGGCTTATCCTATTGAACATAATAAAGTAAAGGAAATGGAATTTGGGGATAACCTGCCAAACCCGACACCAAGCTCTAGAGCTTTCCCCACGGGCCAGCTTACGTGGTGCTGAGTCTGATGGTTTGACCCTCGCTCTCTGTCTCGTCACATTGGCACGCTTATCCGATCAAACGGAGAATATTCAAAGCTCGCCACCTATAATATTTCATATAATATTAGATAATAAAAGTCACGAGTTCAAATATTTTTAGATTCATAATTTATCTTATTTGTATATATTTCAATTCAATCTACACACGATAAGAAGTGTTCATATATTTAAATATTCAATTGGATCATAACTACTTTTCATTACGCATGCTTATTGTGTTTGAAGCACTCTTTTGGCAATCATATTTCAATCAAAAGAAACAATTTCTCCTTTTTTTAGGGACACGCTAGAAGCAAGAGGCACAATCGAAATTGGCCTTTGAAGTTTGAAGTTCTCTCTCTCTCTCCTTTGTTTGGCTATTGGGTTTGCAGAGTTGTTGTGCTGTTCGAAGTTTGGTTTATGCCGAACAGTCTCCTGATGAGACAGTGGGCGACTGGGCCAGGACCAACGCTTTGATTCTGCCGCGGGATTACGAAGATGGGGCCGTCGCTTGATAGGCCCGGCTCTACCCGATTTTGTGGCCCGAGTTCTTGAGAAAAAAAGGGAAAATGACATGGATGAACCTGTTGGCTGTTCTAAGCTAACTGCATGTCGACCGCTTAAACGGAGCTTCGGGTTCACTTAGTTCTTCGCTTGTTTCAATCCTAGCTGTCTCAGCGGAATTTGACTCCACAACGAAATATCTCACCGATAGTCATTTTTTGTTTTTGTTTTTTTTGTTGAGGAGACCGGTTTTGTGATGGCTTTAGACAGAAGATATCATAGATCCTTAAGTAGTTGTTCACACTTAAACACTCTTGTTGTCGATTGAAATCAATTGGCAAAATTTTTGGCTTTTGAATCTTTCTCTCAGATTGAGTTTCAATTCAATGAAAGTCAAATTTGTGAATTCTTTCTTTAAGAGTGAAGTAAGACATCTGTTCCTAACCCTCTTGAATTGAGCAGATCGATTGATTCATTATCGTATTGATGAATTATGGCTTAATCAACAATCAATACGTTAGGTATCATTTTACAAAACTAAGAATGGAATTATCTTTTCATATCAGTCTCGGATGGATTGAGTTAGGAGATAAATTCGCATACCAAGTAAAGACATTTTTTTTTTTTTCTCTCGATAATGACAAATGGAACAACCAAAGTCTCATGAATTCATTTGGTTCTATCTTGCCACATTGGGCAATAAATCGACCAATTATTTGATGGTTGACTAGTCGTGAAAACAACAAAGTTAGGAGTTTTGAATTTTGTTTGAGTAAAATTCAGTGCCAACTCAATTAGGATGTGGCTTCCTATATACTAGTCTGTCCATCTCTCTTTTGTCACCTAATTGTTATACTATGAATTCAATCACTTGATTAAGATTTGCAAGTTGAGACCTTTCCTACCCCCAGGTACAAGGTAGATCGGTCAACAGATTGGACCTTCTTGCTCTCAAAATTCAGGGTAAATAGGATTTTTAGGCTTTTATAAAATCTTCACTAGTGGTGAGATCACTTACTGTAATTTTTTTTATTGCTATTCAATCAATTAAGAATTGGGAGAACATAACCGGAAACCATTGTGTTTGTTTGGATGGGTGACTTATGGTGTGAATAATAATCATTTTGGTCATAGACATAATTTTTAACCAGAAATAGATTTTTTTGTTTCCATTCTCTAAATGAGTTTTTGATTAAAAATACATGCTTAATAATGACACAAAAATTTTGTTCTCAGAACAAAAATTCATTTGTTTACAATACAAAATTTCTCCCTCCTAGACGGGTGGCGGAGGACAGCGAAAGGCAATGGGTGGGCGGGTGGTTAATTGTAGGGGCAAGTTATGAAAAGAGTTTTTATTTCTTATTTCTGTTTTAAAAAGAAAAAATAAAAAACTTTTACTTCTCATTTCTATTTCAAACCTATTTGTGAGCTAAAAATTTGTTCTAGAAATAGAAAAATAAAATTACATTACCAAATGTATTTCGATTTCAAATTTGTTCTTGGGAATATAAAATATATATCTAACTAGAAATAGAATAGTTATTATGTGGACCCTTAGGGCCTGTTTTTTATTTTTATTTTTTTGGTAAGTCCTACTCTATTCCTACTCTCTTGAAACTTACGCGTCCCCACCCCATCCCCCTGAGAAGGTGGCGATTTAAACCCTCACCTCCCCATTCCATGTTAGAAGGGTGGCCACTGGAGCAAATCCCAGTGGTTCCTTAGGGTCTGTTTAGCAACTTGCCAAACAATGCTTTTTTCTGTTTTTTTATTCCTGGGAGTAGATTTAAAACAAAAATGCGTTTGGTAAAATTTTTGTTCATGGGAACAAATTTCTATTTTTTTGTTCCATGAAGTAGATTTGGAATAGAATTGAGAATAATAAATAAGTTGATTTTTTGTTCTTGGGAACAATTCTAGAATCAAGTCAACTTATTTTTTCTTTTTCTTCTTCTTTCTTCTTGTTCTTCTTCCCTCTCCCTTGTTCTTCAAGTGTTGCCGTCGGTGAGCCTCGCTTGGCTGGGTGAGGCTCCGCTTAGCCTGGCCAGATCTGGGCGAGGCCACTCACCCAGCTAAGGCTCGGCCGAGCCTCGGCTAGCTGCCGGTGGGGATTGGCTGATAAGGCACGGCCTTGTCGAGGGTCGGCAATGCTTTGGTGAGGTCGTCGGCCCTCGTCTGGCCGGTCGCCGATCATCCCAAGGCCAATGATCGGCCACCTTGAAGAAGAAGAAGAAGAAGGGGAGAAAGAAAGGAAAAAAAAAAAAAAAAGGAAAAAATTAAAAATTATTTAAAAAATAAAAAATGATTTGAAGTAGGAATTGAAATTTTGCTATATATAGAATACATATTTAATTTTATATTTTAATTTATTATTTATATTTATAGTTTATACTATAGTTTATTATTTACTATTTAATAAACATTTGATTAGTTAATATTTTTATTACTTAGTATAAACATAATTAATCAATAGAATTTCTATGATTTGATAGAATTTTAGAATGGAATAGAATTTGAAATTCAAATTCTTTTGAAATTGAAAACATACTAAAATATAATATGATTTCTTCATTCATAAGAAGATAATTATATTGATGAGTGATCCATGAGAATTCAATATCAAATTTACACTCATCTAAAAAGGTAATTGAAAAAGAATTGGAATGGAAATTTTATGCAGTTATCAAACGCATTTATGTTCTTTTTCTATTCTAAAATAAAAAATTTTGTGCAGTTATCAAACGCGTTCTTTTACTCAGAAATTGTTCTTGGGAACATAATAAAAAAGAATCATTTCTGATTAGAAATTGTTTCCGGGAACAAAATGGTTACCAAATGCGCCCATGTCCCTGGCCTAGAGATGACATTGTTGATTGCATTGATGATCATCGACTTCATTATGTTAAAGTGTGTCTTGCTAAATGATTTGTCGTCTTATTATGCCAATCCTCGAACAACCTCTTCATGTTAGCCATCAAAGTAAGGTTTGGTGCTAACTCTTTGCTAGCTCCTTCGTAAAGTGCCATGGGATTTTGACGTTGTCCCCTTGGCTTGGCTCTACTACTAGAGCGATTAAGGTCTCAGAATGGTAGCTGCATCATTGGAGTTGTTGTTCGCAATGTGATCATACCTTGAATGATTCCTTAATCTTGGCATTGTACTTTCTCAATTTGATTACACTGGTTCTATTGAGCATGCTAGAAAGATGTTTCGCCATAATTCAGCTCCGCTACGGAATCTTTCATGAAAAGTCGTTATTATGTTTTTATTAGAGGAGATAGGTCATGTGACAATTCCGGACAGGGTATATCATAAGTAGACAAGAGAATCGACAACTTTACTTTAAATGGAGCTGAATGTATACAAATTTTGTTGGAATTTAATCGACGACAAAACTTGAAAACATAATCACTACATAAGCTATGTCGGAATTTAATTGACAACAAAACCTGAAAACGTAATAATCTTATGCCGGAATTTAATTGATAACGAGCCACCTGGGACACAACGCAAAGATACACCTTAGAAAATCAATGACACGGATTTAAAAACTTGTGCTAAGAAACATGCTGAAACTTAAATGACAACACAAGTTTGAAACTACAACTACTAGTGCACTCGTGCCTTGAAGAGTACGATGTGACTATTTAAAGCTTATGACCGATAGCTACTAATGGGGGTTACAAACGATTATCGAACGATTACATTGACACAACTACCATGATGGTTTCTTTAACTCCATTATCTTGATGGTTGCTTTATTCCACTACGTTGATGGTTACTTTTTTGATGGTTGCATTTGATATTGTCGACTTCACTTTTTGTCTAGTCCTTTGAGCTATTGATTCATCAAGTTGTTAATAATTCTGTTCATAAATGACCAAACTCTAGTATCATCGACCATGTCTAAAACTTGTCTATAATAATCAAAACTGGTCCTTTTTTGGTACAAACACTGATTAAGGGCTTCATATCCGATACTCATCACGTCTTTGCTTGGTTGTACAAGGATCCCGCCCGCCCGCGGAGGCAACTATGCTCACCACGCGCTTGCACCAGCACCCAAGCTTCGCTCCTGCTTCGCCCAGCTCCCGCGCCTATCGAATCACCGGCTATGACACAGTAAAGCTTCGTGTCTGTCTGAAGAGATTCTCCTCATAACGTAAGACGAGATGGGTTTGACATCTATGACGTCCTTTTCTTGGTAAGAAATGCCACCAAGCACCATCTGAAAGTGACCACAATTACCTCAACTTGTGTCGAGCATCATTACCTGGTAAACTAAGTCCCGTCATGCCTTCCACCAAGTTAAAGATAAACGACGAGCTTTATATTGCTCCCGTATATCAGGTGACAGAAGAAAATTGGTTGATCGAGGGACCACTCCTATCAATTAGAGCCGCTAATAATGGGGATTTAGCTATTTTGGGGGCAGTGATGTATTTCATTGATGCCCCATATGACCAAATCCTCCAATAACCACTCGACAGGTGGGTCGTTCTAGTCGTGTATGAGCTTCTATCTATCCCGTTCTCATTAACTTCGTGAAAACAACCGCTATCACGACAAGCTTAAAATAGCAGTACCCTCATGACCAAAATGGTATCTTGTCTTTCTTAAATATGCATGTTGCAACCCCATCAACTGGGGAAGCCATGGAAGCTCTGAGCGTAGAGCCAGCCCAAGCGAATGAACACGCCCAGGATCATCAACAATATGCCTCTCTTTCTGCTCACACCACTGACCACGGTCATTTTTCCGTCGTTCTGCAATGCGATCTCGAAAGCGTCCTCTTCTGCACATTTTGCATGATTGTTTCTCAGCTAAGAATAAGGTTAAACGAATGATTTTGCAGATTCATGGCTTCAAGCGGGGTTGCTGTTGGTGACGGGCTTCAACTGTGGATACATACTGAGCTTCTCGAACCTTATGCTGGTGCCTTTGGGTTGGACATGGGGCATCATTTGCCTAGGTGTCGTAGGACTGTACACTGCATATGCTAATTGGCTCTTGGCTGCTTTTCACTTCATCGATGGCCAGCGCTTCATTCGCTACCGAGACATCATGGGCTTCCTTTTCGGTCTGTCTCTTCACTCTCAACGATTAAGCTCCAAGCTGAGAGGAGTTTTGTTTCGTTAACTTATTCTTTTTGTCATATAATTTGAAAAATCTCCTCGTTTGCATTACATGAAGGCAGGAAACTGTATTACATCACTTGGGTTTTCCAGTTTCTAACCCTGCTTCTTGGCAACATGGGTTTCATCCTTCTGGGAGGGAAAGCTCTCAAGGTATTCGATGATGAACTCAGACTGATTAATTTTTTATGAGAATATACATAACTTGTTTTGAATATCGACAGGAGATAAATTCAGAATTCAGCGAAACTGCCCTGAGGCTTCAGTACTACATAGGCATGACAGGAGCAGCATATTTCATGTTTGCTTTTCTGATCCCAACCATGTCTGCCATGAGAAGTTGGCTGGCTGTCTCTGCAGTCCTTACTTTCAGCTACATTGGACTCCTCCTGATGGTGGTCATCAAAGACGGTAGAAATGTTTCCTTATCAAAACATATATTTCCTTATTATATAGCCAGAATGGATTTGGACAGCTATGTGCACCAGTGCAATTACGTCTGTATGCTAGATACGTAACTGTCCTCCATAAATGTCGTATCTATAATCAGAGTTGTCTAAAAGTAATGGTTAACCTTTTCTCGATAGGGAAATCCGACGCGAACAAGAACTACAAACTCAAAGGAAGCAAAGTCGACCAAACCTTTGGTGCATTAGGTGCGGTTTCAGCCACTATTGTCTGCAATACCTCTGGTCTATTACTAGAGATTCAGGTGGATACCTCAAGTTTAGCATTCAATTCATACACGGAAAATCAATCACTGTCACTACGTATGTATGAATAATGGAGTATGGATAATGCAGTCAACTCTTCGCAAGCCGGTGGTGAAGAACATGAGGAAAGCCTTGGGCTTGCAATACACGGTGGGCCTCATAGTGTACTACGGCGTGACCGTGGCTGGTAATTGGGCGTACGGGTCCGACGTGTCCGAGTACCTCCCCGAAGAGCTTAGCGGGCCCAAATGGGTGAAGGTTTTCATCAACTCCTCCGTCTTCCTCCAATCTGTAATCTCCCAACATGTAAGATGCTTCTCCTAACTAGACTTCTACTTGCTCCTTACCGGGCGGATTGAGCCTAATCGTTATTCAAGCCCATTCCCGACCGAAAAGGTACGTAGGTGGGCTGAAAGGTGGATCGGCTGTGCTTTCGAATGATTAAGTGCTTCTCTCAAGGCTTCTTAATGCACACGCATAAGTGTATGTGAGTAAACATAGTTTCTTCGTACTCCAAATATAAGTAGTCCCTAGTGAAAGTTGTGAAAAATGATTCTGTCAATATTATGACGATAGAAGATCAGACTATGCGGCAGCTAATTTGATGGCAATCGGAGAAACTTGCTTTGCTTCCTCGGAATTTTTTTTTCTGAATCTTGGTACTTGAACTTTTCGTCATCTGAAGCATGTGTGTTTGAAGACGCCAGGGACACTTAAGTGCCATAACTTCAAAACGGTGACACTTAAGTGCCACTTTTTTTTCGAGTGGGACACTTAAGTGCCACCTCCGACGACCCTTGCCGAAATCCTACGTGGCAATATTTTATTATTATTTTTTGCTTACGTGGCTCACGGAGCTCCAAATCGCATAAAAATTAAAAAAAAATTAAAAAAAAATTAAAAGTTTTAATTTTAAAAATTTTAAAACTTTTTTTTTTTTAAAAAAGAAAATTTTAAAAATTTTAATTTTAAAAAATTAAAAAATTTTAAAAAATAAGAAAATTTTAAAAATTTTAATTTTAAAAAATTAAAAAATTTAAAAAAAAAAAAATTTTAAAAATTTTAATTTTAAAAAATTTTAAAAAATTTTAAAAAAGAAAAATTTAAAAATTTTAATTTTAAAAATTTTAAAAAATTAAAAAATTTAAGAAAATAATAAAATTTAAAAAATTTTAATTTTAAAAATTTAAAAATTTAAAAAATAATAATAAGAAATTTTAAAAAATTTAAAATTTAAAAAAGGGGGGAGGCGGCGGCGGAGGTGGCGGCGGTGAGGAGCCGGCGGTGGCGGCAAGGGAGCTGCCCCATTCGGCCTCCCACTCCCCACTTTTTTATAATTTTTTATAATTTTTTTTTAAAATTTTCTTAATTTTTAAAAAATTTTAAAATTTTCTTAATTTTTTAATTTTTTAATTTTTCTTATTTTTTAAAATTTTTAAAATTTTAACATTTTTAAAATTTTTCTTAATTTTTTAAATTTTTTAAATTTTCTTAATTTTTAAATTTTTTCTTAATTTTTAAATTTTTTCTTAATTTTTAAAATTTTTCTTAATTTTTAAAATTTTTTAAAATTTTCTTATTTTTTTTAAATTTTTTGAATATTTTAAATCTAATTTAATTAATTTATATACTATTATTTACACGAAGACGCGAAACGGCGTCGTTTTGCATTTTCTCCGCCACGTCGGCGTGCAAAACGACGCCGTTTGGGACCGAGCTCGCCTTGGAAAGTCGCCACGTCAGCCATTTGGCGGATTTTCGCCGGAATGGTTACTAGATCTTTGTGGCACCGATTCACGAGACCTTAGACACCAAGTTCCTGAAACTAGAGGAGACCATGAACTCGGCAACGAATCTTAAACGACGACTGCTCTTGCGAGCTGCCCTTTTCGCAATAAATACCTTCCTGACCGCTGCTTTTCCGTTCATGGGAGACTTCGTCAACTTCTTTGGCTCCTTCACGCTCATTCCCTTGGTTTTTGTGTTTCCCAGCTTGATCATTCTCAAGGTAAATTCATCATCCATGAATCACTGCAAAACCCAAAAGGATCGATTCTGACCTTTTAAATTTTTGAGCAGGTGAAGGGAAAAACAGCAAGAATGGAGAAGAAGGCGTGGCATTGTTTCAACGTGGTGGCGTTCTTGTTCCTGGCGGTGGCTGCCACAATTGCAGCGGTTCGATTGATCATTGACAATACACGCACGTACAGTTTTTTTGCTGATACATGAATCCTACGTAGCTCATATAAATACGTTTACTGTTTATATCATCGGGACGGTGTTGTCCATGTGATAGCAATTGTGTACTGTCTCTAGATTTCAAGCTTTACATAGTGTGTATACAGTGAGCAAGAGGCCTGGAAAAGAAGTGCTTTTCTGTACTCATCCTGTTGTGGAAATGATAAGATTCGTGATCCAATGGAGTCAGCCCCGACAGAAACCAGATTAGCAAACTATCGTAATTAAAAAGTACACAATACGTCGTGGTCTAATAGTATAGAAACCACATTTCCAAGTTCAACAACAAATGATCATCAGGCGAAATTGCAGCTTTTGCTCACTCTAGTAGAGAGAAACATTTTCTCTGTGAGGGCTTGTATGCAGGATTAGTCCCCTGCTGGTGTGTTTGTTGCAATATAACAGTTTCTTACTTGTCCAGAAAAAGATAAATATCCCTTTTGAGCTTATTTAGTCTAGGCAGATAGTGCTGTGATAGTATCAAGAGGACATGAAATCTGAATAAAACTTCTAAGCACGTATGAATCTGATCCACTGAGAAGTGCTGGGAATCCCTCCATTAACGACTGTGAGCATGTAATAGCCCGACGGCGCGACGTTAGGAGATGGAGGGGCTTTGACTGTGACATTCACCCACCCCTTCGTTGCATCTCTAATCATGTTCTTGCTCGAAAGTTTGAGCAGCCTCTGATTCATTGATAAGGAATGCGTTGTGAAGGGCGGCGCGTAGACACTAAACTCGACCACTTTGCTCGGCCTCCTCCCCAGCCAGAATCGAACCGTGAAGTCTTCACCATACTTGACGCTGAGATCACCTCGGGTTTCTATCGTGACATTTTCCGGCCGGTATTTATGGTATCTTCTGTCCATGTAGTGCGGGATGAATGCTTGTAACCTGAGTTCGGTAGGGTAAGTCACATTTTCGAACATGTATTGCTGGTTCGGATTCCCACCGGCAACCAAAATCCTCCCATCAGGGAGGAGACTTGCAGAGGAGTGGTAAAGTCTTGCTATTTCAGTGGACGCGAGCGTCGAAAACCTTCTTCCGAGTGTCTTCTCTGGCTTGTAAAGGTACGGCACGAGGGAAGGATCCGCCGCATTGTTCCAACCAGCGCTACCTCGCCGAGCGCCGTTGATGATTAGGATGTGGCCCGTGGGAAGGATTATCATGTCGTTCATAAGGCGTCGCCCCGGCATGTTTTCCATCTTCCACTTGTGCTTGTTTCCCGTGATCTCCATTCGACCGCAGCTCTTTAGTCCCTTCAAGAACTTGCCCCGTCCGGCTGCTCTATGAGCTCCTGGTGCTGCTCCCCCGCACACCATCACTTCCACCTTGCGGAATTGGTGGCCGTGCTCCAACGGGAGGATCGCCGACGAACCTGAGCTTGGGTAGCTCCTTGAACCTTTTCCGGGCATCCGGGGGAACGTTTTGACCACCTTGTGTCGTCTATAGTCGAAGAGGATCGAATCTCGGTTGGCGAAAATAAACAAGTTGCCATCCGAGGAAAGGTGAAGGAAGGGATACAGATTGTTTTCTCCTCCATTTCCGTCATACGTTTGGCGCAAGAAGGGAAGATCATGAGATTCGTCCAGCAACGACAACTTGGGTACGAATTCGTAGGAAAAGACTCTTCTTCCGCCCACCACGAGGACCCGATCGTTCTCGGGGAGTTTTTGATTGGAAGCGTACCATCTTCTAGAGGACATCGATGTCTTCGATTGCACCCAATCACACCGGCCATCCCGACAGGGCCTGAAGTATCGGATTCTTCTAGAGCCGTTGCCATATCCGCCGGTTTGAAGAAGCGTTCCGTCGCTCAAGAAAGAACCCGAGGAACACCAAGGATCAGTCTCAAGCCTCATAGCTCGGATGTAATTGCTGGAAATGTCGTATTCGATAGAGTGAGCGTAGCAGGACTCATCAGAAGAATCGTCTGCACACATTCTTCCGCTCGTGAAGCTTCTGCGGAGACGGTAGCTGGAAGGGCCGGCACCCGTTTGGTCGAACATAATGACCGTATTGAGGTGAGTCACTGCCATGTGCATAGCCACCACTCCAGTATTGTTCAAGAGAAGTTGCCATCGCCCCTTCCTTGCTCGGCAAAGCGCAGGTTTTTCGAGCAAAGCAATGGCAATGATCATCAATTCGACGAGAAGGTATACATGGTTTCGAGCTGCCATAGCAGTGTTTTAGGAGTTCTTGTAAAGTAAAAAAGAAGGTCCATTTATACATGAACATTTTGCAATTCGGCCCGACCGAGTAGGCACTCATGCATTTTGGGATTGCGTCTGGTACGCAAAACTTGGAAAAAATTACCACACACAGGCAGGCGATAAGGGAAACACTCTTCGTGCCTCACCGCTTCCGATGCCAGTGTCCTCGCAGTCATGCAATCAGGACGCTCTCACATACACCGAGTTCAAAAAGGCAGTAAGCCAAAACCAAACAACAGAAAGGAAAGAAAGAATTGATACTGATGCCAAATGATTACCCGATTAAAAAGACGACTGAACATGGAACAAATTCAACCATATTCATGTTCATACCAGAAACAGAACAAGGAGACTAGAAAAGGGTTATTCATCCGTCAAAGTGAGTGATGACTCTATCTTCTCTGTTAAAGCAAGAATGCCCGACTGAATCCTATAGCCGTTCTCAAGCTACCTGGAACTTCCTTCGAGTCCTTCAAAACACGAACGAGACAAGTCCACGAGGTATGTACAGTGGACAAATGGGGATTGCATTACTTTTGGTCTTATGAGATGTCCATTATAGGATCTGCCTAAAAAATGACGACAAAGTTCTCAGCAATGCACACGAAAGAAGATTAAGTTTGGAATATTAGACAAATGTAAGCTGGAAAAAAACCTTGATAAAAGAAGTGGATCTTCCTTTAGTAGAGCTTTATTCTGGTCTCGATGAAACCACGACAAATGGGGCATGTGTCCAGATCTAGTCCACACTCGCAGCAGGTCTGCAAATAAATTCTTAGCTTTCAAATGCATTTGCTGAAATTTTTTAACAAAAGTAATAGAGAATGCAAATGCATGGTGGAAACTGGAAGCAGGCCAAGGGGGGAAATTCAGGAAAAAAACAAATTACCTGATGACCACAATTGAAAGCCATATCCTTTCGATTAGTCAGGCAAATAGGACAATCCTGAAATGATAATAATTAAATTAGAAAACTGTAGATGATTCTCCTGAACGTACATATTATGTCGATCTCGTATGGATCTGCACCCCATCAGCATCCTCTAGTGATTGACAATCTTATGACATACCCACGAAAAGGCTCACAACTCGGAGAATCATTGCAACAGGAACATACTTTTGGCATAAATACAGGCAAGCAACCGTAGAGAAGTTAGCCACCATAATAGAAGATGAAGGATGAATTACATGATTATCAGACGTAGAACTTGAAGCAGTTGTGCCAGCAAACGTATCGTGTCTAGCAGAAGGTGGTGCACTTGGTCCAAAACTGCTTGATCGTGAAGCTTTCGAGGTGCCTAAAGAAGCCACACCATATTGAGGAGGAGGGAGAGATACCCGATCTATCGCTTTTCCCCTTCGAGAACTGCTAGATGGAATGGAATTTACATGAACTAACAAAAGGGAAGGCTTCGAAAGAAACATTGTACTAGTGGCGGTAAGATTCATAACTTAATTTTACAAATATTATCCCATTACCCCAAAATATTTAGCTCCAGTGTTGCTCTATACTGGGTAGGTATTTCCATCAAGGCTGCAAGAGCAAACTCTGCTTCTTTTCTGGATTTGTCCATAGTCTTTGACATTATTTCTGTGAAATTGACAAACTACAAAGGAACAAACTCAAACTTGAGAAGTATGCACGAAAACAAAAGACAGCCCGAGTTGAAGCTGTGGGAGAATATGCTAAGGAAAACGTGGATGGAACTAGCAAGATACTTGCCTGAAAATTATCAAAGGCTCGGGCAGGAATGTTATCATCAAATTCTTTCATCATGTCCCATGGTCCATCACCAACCCCAACTAGTATAATTGACAGGGGATATTCACTGTCCAAAACAAGGCACCTTAGAAAGCCAATAGGGGGAATAATCAGTGACTAAGGGAGCCAAACTTGGCAGCAACAAATACCTTGCTTTCACTATTGCTTCGACAGTACTTTTCTCCTGTGGGCTTAGCTGGCCACGTTCGGTATCGACACTTCTTGTCACCTTTAACAGTACATGGATGACAGACATTGTTAGAATTCTAATAAGAAATTATCTGCAAGAACAAGTAGTCTGTGTACTCAAACTAATGAAATGGAATGCTTTCTGCTTCATGGCATTCTTCTGCATACTTTGGTATCAAATGTCCATCCCAAGAGCAAGATACGTTGCTCAACATTTAAGCACAACTTGTAGAAAACAGCATGCCTTTCACATGAACTTAAGAGTTGTAATCTGTATTAGGAGAATGCTGAACAGAGCTGCACAGGCATCTCAGTAAAACACTCCAATCAGAGTGGTAAATCTCAGGTTGCAATTTGGCAAATGGTTCTTAAGTGGCAATAATTCAATTCAGTGGACAGTGGATATACCCAGAAAAGTCCTAAAACATCTGTCAATTCACAAGAAAAGCCCCATTTAATATAATTGTTGTGGCTTACAAGTTGCCTTGGAAACTGTAAGCTTAAATGAAATGCACTATTTGCGACAATTCTCTTAGAAAAGCCATTCTCCATATTTAAATCCAATGTACAAAATACAAACTGTATACCTGCCCATCAGCAATTATTACTAGCACATGGTATTGGCCACCACTTTGTTCGACTATTGTAATGGCCATTTCAATAATGGGAGCAAATGAGGTTGGGCCTACCATTGAGAAAATTGGGTAAGTAAGCTGAAAATTTTAGTGAAGGCAATGGACGCCTGGGGGTTGGGGAGCAAGAGAGAGAGTTGCCAACCTGCAAGTCGTAGTTGAGGTACCAATTCTCTATAACGTGTCAAAACCTCTTCAAATCCGTTACAAAATTTCTCATCAGGAAAGAAACTAAAAACTTCTTGATCATGAGTTGAGGCTGCCAACACAGAACTAAGGATCTCATCAATAAGTTTAACTAGCTAAAACATAAATTAACAGTTAAAAATTGATACCATCTCCAAATCCAAAACATGGAATTAGGTTGTCTTCATCAAAGGATGACAGTGTTTTCCCAATTATTGATATTGCCTGTTCATAGGGATTTTGACCATCTCCGATGTGATGCAGGCTTCTCCGGTTGAATGACCTTTTACCTATTACAGAAGAAAATTAATCTCCTAGACCCAGAACCCTAAAATGACATCTTTTGTACCTATATGACCAAACCTGTCCAATCATTGCTTTTTGTGAAATCAATACCAACAATCAGGTTTGAAGACTCCAGGCCAGCACGTGCCAAGGCATCTGTAACCTGAGAAAAATATTCTATCTTTGAGATTAGAATCTAGAAAGAAAAGCAATGAATGCAAGAACACCAAAAGCACACTGCCATCAATGAGAACCATCGACCTCACATCTAGCAATTCCACTTTAAACACTACTCCAAGTCAATATGACATTCCACCACTGTTATAAGAGTTGGACTAGATAAAAACTGAGCTCCAAAAAAATAATGGAGTTGAAAATGTATCAGACCTGTTCCAGGCTAGTATAATCATCATTTATTTTTGAGAATTTCCTTTCAAGCTTCCTCTTTGGATGAGGAGGGTAACCACCATAGCTTGAAGAAGGAGGCGGGGGTTCGTATATAGGTTGTGGCGCATAGTCATGTGCAGGTTGAGGATATGCTGGATATGGATAGCTCTGATGACTCCATGACTGTGAGCTTGAGGGGAATGGAGAAGGTTGTCTCGTTCTTGCACGTTTTGACATAAAAGAACCCATGAACTCCTCACAAAATACGAATCTTCTGCAACATGCCACGCGTTTCAATCATAATAAGGTTACCGACCCTTGATAAAACTCCAGTGACAGAGAACGGAAAGTCTGAATTTGAAATGAATTTCATTCAGGATATGAAAAAGACGTGACCCAACATCAACACAGTGATCCTGAAATAGTTCTGCCTTGACAACAAAGCTGGACATATATCCACATAATTACATTTTTTTTTTATATATAAGAAATTCAAAAATTAACGGCGTCTTCAGATTTTCATAACCAAGTGCGGTCTGTGATTATAATGAACATCAAGATAAGCGACAGAAATCTTTCTGTTACCCAACGGACATTGCTTGCCTCGTCTGCATACATGCTTCAATGTCAGATAAGCGAAGTTATGACAGAGATGCATCAGCAGGAGAACACTTCCTGCGGAAACAAAAATTGGATAGAGACGAACAATCTAGGGCAGAGATGAGGAACAATTCAATCCTTCGCGCTAAGGCCTCTTGCCATACTCCTTTTCCAAATGTCAAGATACTTTTTTCGACGACAATAAATTAATGCCTGTGTCTCTACTTCTATTTATCAAGCAATTATCCCCCATATCAAAAAAGCGCGCACCCTTTCCCACTTCTCCACGTTGCGAGACGCGACATCACTGCATATTCGCTGATTCACACCCACATTTTATAATCAAAGCTTTATACTTTCATACTTTTAAGTGCAAATCCGAGCGACCCACAAACGATTTCTCAGTTCTTGCAGAGAATAAAGCGTGCAGAACAGATCAGGAAATGAAATGGAACTTGCCCTCCATTAAATTTACAGTAAACAACAAATTGACTCTGACCTTGTTGAGAGGAGACAGCATATGCTCGAGCGGGGTCAACAGAAGAGAGTCAAGTCTCCCTGGGCAGCGAAGTTCATCGGATCTGGAAGCGAAGAGGGTGTGGGAACGCGAGATAAATGGCCAGAAAGACGAAGAGGGTGATTCCAAGAAGTTTCGCCGGACTGGAAAGAGGGTCCTCTTTCTCGCAAGATGTCGCCAACCGTACTCCACTTGGGACATATAAGTGGGGGCTACAGGACGAGGCTCGTCGTCCTAGAAATAATGCCGGAGAATAAAAATTAGCACCGCCACACGCGGCTTTGGTTACGTGGGTCTGAGCCTAGCGCGGTCGCATTCGAGCTCAAGATCTAAACTTTATCAGCAGAGAACAGAACCCAGTCCATTATTATAACAGGTTCTGATTCCACTTCAAATCATTGGCGATGACCCTGTTCAATATTGTGAAAGCAGCTCAACATGGATCTATACTTACATCATCGAGAAGATGACATCCGAGTGCCCCCATCAAATGACCAAGTCCAATTTCTTATGCACCATAGGATAAAATAAAATTGTTCTTTTTTTTAGTGTTTTATGGGCACGTTCTTATTAAGCTTCCCACGTGCTACATTAGTTGTAGTTTATAGTAAGGAATATAAAGTTATAATATCTAATAGACAATATATAAGTTATGCCCTTCATTCCAATTCTTCAATCCAAACGTGGAGATGAATCCCACTACATGCCCATATTCACATCAATTCAATTAAAACAATCTCATCTTAGGAAGAGCAAGAGTAACAAAAGTCGAATGATTGGACTGCAAAGCAACTAATAGACTAGCCTGCGAAAAGGAAATGGCCATATTTCAATCCACATTCCACATGATGCGCCAATTAGCCCATCCTTGCTTAATATGCCTAGCAGTAGTATTCTTGGGACTAAGGTCTTGCATGTCACACCTCGAATCTTATAAGAATAGGGAAATGATATGGCTGTCATTCCATTCAAAAGATGCACCTCAAACACAAATTTGATGTCAAAATATGCATACGTTCGATTATCTCCTCTCAACTTATATTCAACACACAACTACCAAAAGCTCCTTGTCAATAACATTCTTATCTTTCGACAAAAAAAAAAAAAAAATAACATTCTCATCTTGATTGTTGCTGTCCAAAAAACCTGAAAAGATTGGAATGAATGAGATGGATAACCACAACTCAGTGAGTATTGTATATTTCTTCTAACTAGATCAAGCATCTACTATGCATATTTGTAAATCCATAACGAATTCATTGAATTCCAATCCAACAATATAGCATATAAAAAATGAGTTTCGTATCTTCAACAAAGTTTTATACATATCAGAAACACTTTTTTCATTAGCAATGTCAAAGCAAATATCAATGGTCCAATCTATTAATAAATCTTATCAATATACATATCAATAATATTCCATTATCAATTTCATAGCACACATCAATGGTCTATTCAATTAATCTATCTTATGCTCAATTTTCAACCATGTTCATGACACAATGATAGCAATAAGGCAATTAAGATTCTCTCTTGGCAAGATTTATACCTATTATTAGCTGTTGACTTGGCCCAAAATGATATTCTCAAACTAGTATGCACACCTAGAAACCCTTAACTTGGTTTGTAGTGATATTGAACGTCAAACCACTATTGTACAATATTAGAAATCAAGTCTAGAATCCATCTCATAAACCAAAATCCATTTTTACAAACCAAAATATATATCCTTTCACAAATCAATTACTTCCACCAACCAATCGAGAATTGGTATTATAATTCTTTTTCACAATACCAAAAATATACCTTTTTGCAATAGAATACCTTTCAAAAATCATATTCACAAATTAATACACATATAGCCTTGTTGCAATCCATTTCATAAAGCATTTCTGAAACCATTTTACAATAATCAATCATAAATTGTTTCAAAAAATATTTTCCATGCCATTTCAAATAATCAAAAGGATAGAAAATGCTCTATCCAAATTTTATGCTTCAAATATGTTATTAATATCACCTTTTCCCTTTAACTAAATCATACCTTTACATAACACATCTAATCCTTTTCATTTTCAAAGTATGAGTTTAGAAATTCAAAATATAGATAACACCATCCATATGAAAATACCCAAAAATCAAATAGGTAGCTATTCGAGTCAACCATCTCGTAATCATATCAATTAAATGAGAATTGATGTCAAAACCAAGTAAAATACTACTTCAATTATGAATTGGCTAAACTAAGCTTCATCACTAATAAAATGACTACCACATGTCGATAAAATGCTTACTAAAAGCAATTATTCAAAGTTAGTTTGCTCGTGGAACTCTAAAATTTCAATCCAATTAACACGTTACTTCAAAGGCATAAGGACACTAAAAGTGTCAAATGTTTCATACAACGCTCATTTTATTTCACAAGTTTTTGCAGCTTACTTAAGTACCAAATTAGATAAAAAAAAAACGATCATTTAAGTGCCTTTGATGATAAATTCCGGCAAAAATATTAATTGACTTTTATAATAAAAAGTTAAAATCCGAGTTGGCATTTTTACATTTAAAATGAGTCCATATGGACATATAGACAGCGTTGCATGAAAGGACATGGCTAATTTACCTAAAAATGATGTTGTTTTTTATAAATTGCGTTGAAACTGCCAAGGAATTAAGTGGGAGGTCCTTTTTTTTTTTTTTTTTTTTTTGGGAGGGGGACGTGAACCTCATAACAACTATAAGGGCGCGTTTGGTAACGATTACATTGAGGGAGGCGGATTACGAACCGATTCTTTTTGATTCATTGGGAACGATTCCGAGTAAAAACACGTGTTTGTAACTGTTCAAAATTTTTTATTCGGAATAGAATTGCGTTTGGTACCGTATTAATTGATTACTTCCAAATTAATTTCTTTTGATTTTTAAATAAATTTTAAATAATTTCTTTTGATTTTTAAATAAATTTTAAATAATTTCTTTACTTTTTTTACTTTTTCTTTTTTCTCTTTTTTTTTTTTTTTCTTTTTCTTTTTCTTTTTTTTTTTCCCCTTTTTCCTATTCTTCTTCTTCTTCATTTGGCCGGTCGCCGGACCGGCGACCGGCCAGACGAGGGCCGGCGACGCTCACCGGAGCGCCGCCAGCCCTCGGCGAGGTCGGCCTTCGTCGGCCGAGCCTCGCTGGCAGCTGGGCGAGGCTCGCCCAGCCCCGCCGAGGCTCGGCCTCGCCAGATCTGGCGAGGCCGAGCCTCGCCGGTGGCCAGGCTGGCCTCGCCCAGCCTCGGCGAGGCCAGCTTGGCCACCGGCGGGGCTGGGCGAGCCTCGCCGGTGGCCAGGCGAGCCTCACCGGCAGCTGGGCGAGGCTCGCCCAGCCACCGGCGAGGCTCGACCTCGCCCGATCTGGCGAGGCCGAGCCTCGCCCAGCTGCCGGCGAGGCTCGCCTGGCCACCGGCGAGGCTTGCCCAGCCCCGTCGGTGGCCAGGTCGGCCTCGCCGGTGCTGGGCGAGGCCGGCCTGGCCACCGGCGAGGCTGGGCCTCGCCAGATCTGGCGAGGCCGAGCCTCGCCGGTGGCTGGGCTTGCCTCCGGCGAGCTCGCCGGACCTCGCCCTGGCCTGGCGAGCCTCCGGCGATCTCGCCGGACCGGCGGCCGGCGGCGGACCGGCGACCGGCGGCGGCGGCGGGCGGCGGCAGGCGGCGGCGGACGGCGGCGGGCAATGGCGAATGGCAACCGAGATGATAAAAGAGAAGAACAAGGTTTTACCGTTTTGATTCTCTTTTTCTGATTCTCTTCCGAGAATCAAATTTTTTTAGATTCTCAAACCTTGTCCGAAACTGTTCCAGGGAACAAATTTGTTTCCTAACAAAATTTTACCAAACGCGTTTCTCGTCCCAAACCGATTCTTAACAAAAATCGAAATTGTTACTGTTAAGGCGGAGTTGCAAAACAGAGCCTAATTGATTTCACAATCCAAATTTCATATAATTTTGAATTTGTGCTATAATTCTGAAAACTATTCTGGTCGAACAGAGGATTAAAATCCTTATTGGGCATTATGAATTGAAATAAATTCGGCTCGATGACGTCTTCATAGCGTACACGCAAAGCCTCCTCCTTTCTTCTTTCCCGTCCTTTCTTTTCTTTCCCCTTTCTTTTCCTTTCTCTATGGTTGCGTGCTCTCCCTTATCCCTTTATGTCTCTTCTTTTTCTTTTCTTTTTTAAAAGCCCGCTTTTTGACTTAGGTCAGAAAGAAGTAAAAAAAGAAATCATCACCTGGGATGGACCAAGTAGACGTAAAGAAATGAGCAGTAGAACTATCTGGACTGGGGGTCTTATCTCCATTCATAGACCACAGAGCTTCCTTAATTTTTTCCCGAGTCATGGGCACCACTGAACTTTACTGCAGATAAGTGTACATTGCTCATCTGAAGTACCCAAGAGGCTTTTATAGAAATCAATAGCAGCACAATCAACAGTTTCATGCCTTTCTATTTCCCCCTCCCCTTCATCATAATGAGATACCTCAGGGTCCTCATGGATGTTTCTGATCAACTTCTCTATGAAAATAAACACTGTTTTGATCCCCCAATCTAACCCATTGGACTCTCGATTTCTGCGTGTAGAAGGACTCTTCAAAGGATTGAAGCTACCGAAGTTTAGATCTCAAAAGAAATTCCTCCTCCAGAATGGAAGGACATGGATTGCCTGAGTGTATTGTCTACCGCAGAGACAAGAGATCCACTTTTAGCTGATTCATGGGCTGAAGAAGCTGATGGGAATGCTCCCTCTTCAAAAGCTTCAGGGCGTGTTTAACATTTGAAAGCTTTTGACAAAAAATAAAAGCTGGTGCCCCATGTTCCTCACAGTGCAAAGCCCTATTCACAACCACCAGAATGAGGGGATACTACCTACTCCAGTAATTAAAGAACTTACATGAATGTCCAAGATTAAGTTCTTGAAGCTTGATTAAACCAATAATCCACGGCTGCTAATGAAATGAAATCAGCATATGAATTTACAAATGAGCTCATTCATGCTTCATTACAAGAACCCTATCCTACTTCCTTTCTACAAATCCAACAGCCCCCTAGGGCTGTCCATGATAAAATTTATGTTTCTTGATTTCTCTCGTTTCTTTGTTCCCGAATGCATTTGGAATAGAAATCCGTTTAGTAGCGCAATTTGATTTCTCTATTTCTCAAACCTATTCCAGAAATAGATTTAAAGAAGAAATCAAAAGCTAAAATTTTTAGCTTCTTAGTTTCGAAATAGAAATTATAAATCAATTTGTTTCAAATTTTGTCATGCACACTCCTATTTGTCCATGTAAAGAAATAACCATTATACTGCAATCAAACCGGCCTTAGATTGAGCCAACTTTAAAGTCATCCATATCGTGAACGACAGCTTTATCAAGATTACTCTATGAAAGAAAATGCCACACAAATCTCTTCTCCAAGAATTTTGGATTTTTGAAAGCTACTCCTTAAATATTTAGATATTTTCTTGTAAGTTATTTTAAGTAAAATATGTGGTGAATAGATTGGCCACATCTAGTATTCTCTATTAATATCTAGAATCTAAGAAGATATATTCTTTAGAAATATGTAGATAATAGATTGGCTAGCTTTCCCTAAAAATATAAATATTTAGGAGGTAATCATACCTCCTTGTTGGCTTATAAAGACGTGCATGATAACTATTCCGTTTTTCTATTTCTCTCTGTTTATCTATTCTCTAAAACAAATTTAAAACAGAAATTCGTTTGGTAATACTGTTTCGTTTTTTTTTACGGAACATAATTCTACTCTAGAAATAGATTTTGATCGAAATTAGAAGTTAATTTTTTTTTATAGAATAAAGTGAGAAATGAAAACTCTTCTCATTGTTCACTCTTCTTATCGCTGATCGCCCAACCATCGCCTAAGGTATGCTGGATGCTCGTCACCTGCTGCAGATTGCCACTCGCCCATGGGACGCAGGATGTTAGATGCTTGCCATCGATTGTCGGCAGTTGATCAGCAATCGTTGGCCGCCGTCCCTCGCTCGCCGCTGCCCACCCTCTTGCCATTGGCCTTCGGTTGCTAGACGTTGCCCGCCCGTTGGCCACCGGTTGTCGGACGTCACCCGCCTGGCTCTTGCCACCAATCGCCAGTTGCCGAACGCTAGACGTCGGCCTTTGGACGTCAATTGCCTGCCTATTGCCGGACGCTGGATGCTTCCTACCACCACTCGGGAGGGAGAAATTTTGTATTGTTATTAAACGAATTTTTATTTCAAGAAAAAAATTTTGTAAGGTTATTAAACACAGAATTTTGCTTAGAAACTTGTCCAAGAATTAGAAATAAAAAAATCAATTTCTAGTAAGAAATTAATTTTTGGAACATAATATTTATCACGCGCACCCTAAATAACCAAAAAATGCTCTTATTTGGGTGTGCTCTTAGCTTCTAAGGGCTTATTTGGTAACTATTATGTTTTCTAGATTAATTTTTGGGAAAAATATATATTTATTTTTTTGATTTTGTTCATTTTCTAAGCATTTGAAGGTGTTTGGTAATTACACAAAAATTTTATTCCAAGAATAGAAAAAATATAAATGCATTTAGTATGATACTCATTTTTTTTTTTTGTAATGTAGAATCTCTTTTAAGTTTTTAATAATTTTAGGAGATTTTTCTTTTTTTCTTGTTTCCTTCTCTTCTTCTTCATTCTTTAGCCAGTTGTTGGCCTCGGCGATGGCTAGCGACCAGCTTGACGAGAGTCTGTAACCTTGCCAGCCCTTGGCAAGATCAAACATCATTGGTGGCTGGGCGAGGCTCCGATGAGGTCGTTGGACCTTGTCTTTGGTTAGTCATCGGCCATCATCAAGCCTGGCGATCAGAGGAAGAAGTTGAAAAGAAAAGGAATAAAAAAGAAAGGAAAAAAATTGACTTGATTTTAGAATTGTTTTTGGGAACAAAGAATTAACTTTTTTCTATTTCTTGATTTAGTGGAACAAATCTATTTTCGGGAATAGAAAAAAATAGCTGATGTTACCAAACAGATTTTAGTTCTTTTAATGTTCCAAGTAATAAAATAGTAGAAATAGTTAAGAATTGGTTGATTACCACATAGGTCCTTTGGGAGTGTATAAGAATTTCTCCAAACTAATATTGTAGAAAGTGTCTCTAATAAAAGGAGTGGTTTTTTTTTTTAAATGAGCTTTGTGTCTTTTTCAACATAATCGCCTTAGAAAGGTATCGGATTGAGTTGAAATCGCCTAAAACACGCCAAGAAAAAGAAAGCCCGAAATGGATGATGAGGCGGCCTTTATGACAAAATGATGCCGCATCTTCAAAACGTTATCTCTCTCTATCATTCACTTTAAGTGGTCTCTTTCTAACGAGTGACGAATCAAGCGACTAGAGAGTTTCAAGTGTCAGAAATTAGGGGCAGAAATAGTTCGGTTTCGATTTTTCAAAAAAACCAAACCAATAAGGAAGTTTATTGAACTGAACCTAAATTTGATCTGAGTCGAAATTAAACAGAATCGAAATCTGGATTTGGTTTTGTTTTTCAGTTTTTAATTTAATTTTTTTGTTTTGTTTTCTTCCTTACATGCATTCCTTTCTATAAATTTTTTATTTTTTAAAATTAATTTTAAAATTAATTTTATTCTTTTTCTTTTCTTTCTTTTTTTCTTTCTTCTTCTTCATTGTCCAGCCGTCGACCGGACAATGAAGAAGAAGAAAAAAAAAAAAGAAAAAGAAAAAGAAAAAAAAACAATTTAAAAAAATATTTTAGGTTTTATCGGTTTGGTTCGGGTAACTAAACCGATAAAAATTGAACTGGTTAAAAAGTTTTGGTTTTTAATGAAAACCGAACCGAACTAAAAAAATCAAACTTTTTGGTTTGGATCGGTTCGATTTTCGGTTCGGTTCGGTTCGGTTTTTGACACTCCTTGGAAATGGCTCATTAGTGTAGTTCAATTGCGAAAGAGTTGCTGTTATTATCCTCTGTGTTGCTATTGTTATCTTGGGTTCCTTCGTTTTCTTCTTTGCGAGTGCTGGCTCAGAGACTCAGATTCAGAACATGCAGTTTATGTGTAGTGATTGACAAGTATTGATAGAGGCTCAAGAAGTGGAAGATATGAAATAGTTGTACCCAAAAAGAAAGCCAAACAACCGCACTCACCACCCGGTACTGTTTAACAAACCAAACTAAGTGCGCTAAATTCGATCTCTCCACCAAAAACCAGGCCAAGTGGTCAAAACAACCCTATCCTCCAAGAACCAAACCAAGTGTCTCAAACCCACAAATTCCACCAAGAAAAGCATTACGTCGGCCATTCTTGATAAGTCCGAGCTCAAGAAGTTCAATCCCACCTTGAAAATCAAAGGGCTAAACACGACCTCGAAAGTCTCCAGTTCCACCAATTTTGGGTTTGAAGAAGAAGGGAAATGGCTCGATTTGTCCCAAATTCAAATTTGGGACAAACAAGTTTAGCAAGGTTGTTTAGGGCATTTATGCTGACTTAGAGCACTGGCGAGCCACGTTAGTGGCAGATTTCTGACATCCCAACTAGGCAATGATACTTAAAAGATTGTTTTTTTAATTATCAAAGTGGCACTTCATCAAAAAGTTTTGATATTGAATTGAACAAGTTGCTAGAGTTAAGGCAACTCTAGTGTCTTTTTTTTCCCCCAAAAGTAGGCATATGTATTACATCCCCAATAACTGAACAACAATTATATGCTGAGCAGAAGCAGATAAAGCTTGAGCCTTGATAGTGTCATCATACAACTCCCATATCCATTTTAGATGATTAAATGGATAATTGCTAAAAACATGCCCAATAGGAAAATAAGATCTCATTATATGCTTTATCTTTACTTCGCCAACTTTGGTTTCAGATAAGCCAAAAAGTTGTTTGTCATTCGTCGTAATTAAGGACTTAAACTCACTGTCCTTTCAAGGTTCATTAAAGCCTCAAATCTTCCGGAAAAAGACATCCATGGCATTAAACAAGAGCTGGAATGACCAGCTTTTTGCTGCAAAATGTTGACCATGATACCAGAAATTTGCTTATGTGTAGATCTAGTCCTCCTTGGTGAAATAGAAGGAATAGACTTGGCTTCTTTTCCGAAGGATCAAACCAGAGTTGTATTTACTGAATCATCCATGACAGGGTCGTCAATCAATTCAGGCATATCAGCCAAATCCTCATTAAAGCATTGTTCTTTGCCGGAGCAGAAAATTTATTACCCATATCCAAATTCACCAGAGGTTGCTTCACCAGAGAATTATTGTCGACAGTATTTTCTTGAATTGAATCAGAAATCTCAGGGTCTTTATAAATTGTTGCTTACCCATAGGATTACTCTTTTCCTTGGAAATCCATTGTTTCACCAAAGGTTTCCTCAGACGACAAGAAGAAGCAACAAGACCAAGTTTACGGCAAGCAGAACTTGAAGTCGCGATCCAAATAGGCTTCATTGTAGCATTACTCCCTAACTCTGAATATCATATTGCCAAGGACGAAAAATAAGAGGGATATCTCTCTTCCCCATAAAGGATTCAAAGTTGCGAAGACAAACCAAAAGGAAGTTTTTTCCTAAGATTTGTCCAGTCAATGCAGAAGCCCATTTCTTTAAGCCCTCATCAACCATAGCTCAAGGTACACAAACCCTTCTACTTCCATTAATCGATTGTGGTCCATAGAATTTGATCAATTGATTAGGGTTATCCTCCTGAACAAGGATCTGCTTCCACAAACGAGAATCAGAAGTACCTTGTTGCACCCCCAAATCAATCGAATGAGGACTTTGCTTTTCATTCACAAAACTCAAAACTTTGCTTTTTGAGACAGAGAATGCCAAATCCCCATTATCTTGAAGGGATCTCCCAAGAAAATTAAATCATGCAGAAGAGATAGATTTCCATGCAATGCATTGTTAAGCTGAATGCAACAGCTTTTCTAAGGAGAACTCTCAGGATGACTTTCTCTCTCCTCAGCAAATGAGAGAGAAGCCATAAAAATGTGCCATATCTACACTTTCCTCTACTTCTTTTCCAACAAGAGACTGTCGTCTCCATGAATTTCATTGTGAACCTGCCGAAGTCAGAAGGGTGTCGGTAGTGGATCTATTTCCCAAGTATGCGATGTTCGTGCCCGCATATAAAGATTGTCCAATTGAGGAGGTGGCCAAGCTATTCATGAAGCACGTCATTAAGAATTGGGGAGTGTTGTGAATGGTCATGAATGATCGCGAGCCTCAATTCACAGGATGATTCTAGATCGAGCTCTTCAAGTTGCAAGGGTTGAACAGTAACTTTTCCATGAGTTTGCATTCCCAAACCGATGGTCAAATGGAGAGGGTGAATGCAACCATAGAGATATACCTCCAACACTATGTGAGCACCACCCAAGTGAATTGGTCAAGGCTGATCGACGTGGCTCAGTTCTTATATAATTCGCAATAGAATGAGTCCACAAACTATAGCTTGTTTGAGATTGTGATGAGGCAACAACTGCTCACTTCAAGTGCGGTTGCCTCGGGCTACCGAGGGAGTAGCTTACCAGTGTACAAGTTCGCAAAGGAATGGAGGAACCGGTGTACTTGGCGCGAGTGTGTCTACATAAGATCTTGAAGCGCATGAAGAAGTGGGCCGATAAGAAGTGATGGCATGTGGAGTTTCAAGTTGGGGGACCTACTGTTGGCCAAGTTGCACTTGGTCCTTCAGTAATGGAACATGCATAAGTGGTGCCCGTTGTGATTTCTCTTGGTTCGAGTCTTCCTCGTCTACATGGAAAGGTTTAAGCATACTCTCGTGGAACATTGGATGTACCATGAGCTTTGGCGGCAAATCCAGCTTGTATGCGACCTTCTCGACCCGTTGCAACTCTCGAAAGGGCGGAACAAGTCATATGGAAACAATATCGCACATCTAAGCGAGAGTACTTGGTCCGATGGTGAAGTCTTCCGAAGAGTGAAGCAAGTTAGGAACCGTTCAAGACTCTTCAGTAGTTCAAGAAGCACATTGACGTGTTCCATGCCAAAGACTCAATGAGGGCATCGCACATATAGGTGGGAGAGATTGACACGACCCGATAGATGCACATGATAAAGAGATTCCAAGTGCCGAGCCATGGTCCATGTGAGAACAAGCCCACAACTCATGAGCTACCGATCCATCCATGGGTGGGCGACCTTTCGATTCCCTTTGACGAACAACCCTTGGCTTCTTCAGGCCCTAGAAGCCTCTTGAGTATTTTATTGTATAGACTATGTAATGATTATGGGATTAAAACCCCACCAATAGATCGGATCGACGGTTGAGATTAGTTCCGCCCTTGTATAAATAGAGATCCTTCTCCCTCAATTGTACTATATTGTTAACAAGTTAATATACTTTTGTGCTTCATTCTCTATACACTTCTTGTGAGTCCAGTATGCGTGTGTGTAAAGCTGACTTGGGAAAAATCCTAAGGCTGCTCGATGCTAGGGAATGTGAGATTGATCGACCCATGACACAAGCATATTTTTTTCACAGGAAAAAAACTGCCAAAGTCAAATATTTCTTCAGTCTCTATCCATATAATATGTCCAAGAATAATTGATACCAGGCAAATTTGAAATCATATCTTTCTTCGAAGGTGGTAAGTAAAGAAAGTAAAGATTCGCGCGTTAAAATGAGCTTTATTTTGGGTTAGTTTTAGTCATCAATGCTGCTGAGCTGTGGAAGATCTATTGGTCCACACGAATATATTACCGTACCATGTGACTGTCCCAGATCTTTATTAATCTGTCTGAAGTAAAGACAAATAACTTGTCGCAAAAATAGTTCTTTATTGTTACTTCCCTGACTTGAGTGCACAAGTTGCTTAGCACAGCTGCCTTTGACAATTTAAAAGTTGTTTGGAGCATCTGGAAATTCATTGTGGTTCTTTAATGTTTTTGTGGAGCTAGATCGATTAATTTCCAAAAATTGCTTCAAAAGATGAACATCTTCATCAAATGATGTCTTTAAGTTGTCTGCACAATAAAAGTATAGTAAAGATACGGGTTGTCAAGCTATACAAACACTATCGTTCTAGTTTTGATTCTTAACTGAAACTGGAGCTCAAAACTACCAAATGACAGAAAACTTGTGCCGAAACCTTTTATCGCCTCTTTTCCTTGGTGGAAGTCCATGAAACCAAAATGATACAATGAAGTTCACTAAGAAAAATGAGTATATCACCCCAACAAAGAAAGCATCTATTTGTTACTAAGATCTTTGTTTTTCCCAAGTTTTTGAATAATTCAGGCTACAAGATCTAGGAACAGCAACTACCACAAACCTTACCAAAAAAAACAGCAACTACCACAAAGTCAAACAGGAAAACTTGTAGTGGGCATACAACACAAGAAACATGCCAAGACAGAAGAAAGTCTCCGTTATTACGGAGTGAATCAAGCAAACTTTTCTATTGGTAGCGTCGGAACATAGCGTCAACCACTCACGGGGGTTGCTATCAGGCAAAGAGGAGTCCTCTTGCGAGTCGTAAGGCCATAAGCTTCTTCCATGTTGACATCTTCGATACTCATCCCTTCAGGCAGTTTCCAATCAAACTGATGAAGAAGATTTGCCAATGCAAGCTCAACTATCACGACACCGAAGTTAATGCCAGGGCATCCCCGCCTGCCAGAACCAAATGGCAGAAACTCATAGTTCTGTCCCTTAAAATCGATGGAGCTGTTCAAGAACCTCTCGGGCCTGAACTCTTCTGGGTTTTCCCAAGATTTTGGGTCTGTGGAGATTGCTGTCACATTAATGAATACAGTAGTTCCTCTAGGAACTTCGTATCCCCTTATCTTGCAATCCTCAATCGTCTCTCTTGGTACTAAAAGAGGGAGCGGTGGATGGAGTCTTAATGCCTCTTTGATGACTGATCTAAGGTAGATGAGTCCTAGAAGGTCAGTCTCTTCAACCTGTGACTTTCCTTTTGCTGCTTCTCGAACCTCTTCTTGTGCTTTTCTCATCATAGCTGGATTGCGGACGAGTTCTGTCATTGTCCAGAGTAAAGTGGTTGCAGAGGTATCTGTTCCTGCATTGAACATGTCCTGAAACAAAATCCCAAGCAATTAGTCCCAATTTTTTATTTTTATTTATCTAGTTTGTAACAGAGTGATAAGAAAGTGAACAGAAGGAAATATATGCTGACTAAATGAGGCAAAGAGGAACATACAGTTAATACTCCTTTAATTTGCTCCCCAGTGAGGGCAATCATTTGATTTGGATCCCTTTGTAACCGAAGCAACACGTCAACAAGATCTTCATGATCGGGGTTAGGCCTTTCAGGGTCTTGGTGCTCCTCGATCACTTCATCGTACAACTTGTCTAACTCCCTGAAGTTCTTTTCGACCTTTGCCTTGAAGCCATTGAGCCAGTTAAACCAAGCTATCTGTGGAAACAGATCCGCAACACAAAAGCCCCCTAAAATGCTCTGTATTTCGTGGGCTGTCTCGTGAAATTTGCTCTTTCGACCACCACCTTCAGCCTGCCATTTCTTACCAAAAGTCACTCGGCACACAACATTGTTAGCCAATAAAAGTGCCATTTCACCAATATTGACGGGACCTGGAAAAGAAGTGATTGCGTCTAGCATAAGCTTAACCTCTTCCTTCCTCACAGATTCGAACAACTGGACTCTCTTACTGCTCAGGAGTTCTAGGATCACTAATTTCCTGAGCCCTCTCCAGTAATCGCCATAGGCAGCGAAACTTACATCAGAACAATTGTATGTCAACTTCTTCACTGCATAAAAGACAGGTCTGCCGGAGAAAGCGCGGTTGTGGGCCTTGAATACTTCTCTGGCGACATCTTCGGACGAGATGACTAATGTGGGAACAGACCCGAGCTGGAGTAACATGATCTGGCCATACTGTTTTGAGATGCGCGTGAGCGATCGGTGAGGCAAGGAGCCGAGCTGGTGCAAATTCCCGATGATCGGCAACTTCCTAGGACCAGGAGGGAGATTCCTAGATGCTCTTGTCTTCTTTTTCGTGTCAATCAAAAAGACTAGTAACAGCGGTATCACAAGAGCGCATATGAGGGCCACAACAAGCTGAACACCCATGGCGTGATCTCCTAGGAAAAAAATCATGAGTGATGAAACCAACGCGTGAAAAGGTTTCGTAGGAGGTCTGGTGCATGAGTGAGTCTAAAGTAGATGGAAGTGGGAGGTTTACATGAGCCAATGGGAAGGTTCGGGCGTGTCCTGTCCACCACTCTATTGTAATTACTGTAATGAAAGGACTTTTTTGTTAGATCGATATAACAAAATTCTAACACAATCAACTGAATCCATCTTCACTTAAAACTTAAATCAATGAATTATGCATTAATCATGATATATTTCGTACTCCACACTACATTACATCACATTTCATCATTGGATTTTTTCCACCTATAACACATTATATATACGCCTCTAACACTTATTGTGGAAGTATTTTATGGTACATAAATCATTAAACTAGCTTACCTAGAACAAGGAGATGGTGACATTGCCTATGCACATGAAGAATTAGTATAATATGGGGCCGTTTTTCAATCATGGTACTCACATGCAGATAAGTACGAAACGCATTGTTTAACTTTTATTGCATTAATGATCGATCATACCAACGCCTTTGTTGTAATTTATTGATGCCGAAGCTGATTGTGTCATAACCTAGCTCCATCCCCAAGGTCTTGAATGGGGTTATTTTCGTGACGTGGCTCATTGCTATCCCGATTCTTTTTATCTTATTATTATACACATGCAGCAACGTGAATAACCAACTCTCTGGATAAACAACAGTCAGAAGATTGGAATATATATCACACATAGTATACTAATTTATATTATAACAATACTTTTACAAGCCCTTTTTCTACGGGCCATATTTTCTTTTATATCATCAAGTTTCCACATAGGCTAGAGGAATTTCCTATCTTTCTAGCATGATTGTAGCTCCCAAAACTGACGTGGGACTTCATGCCTACAAGATTGAAAGATGAGGGAGTGAGTCTTGAGAATTCAATAAATAAAATTCCTAACCCTCTACTAGGAAAACATCTCATCATCAAAGCCTAACAAATACAACACTCGCAAATAGTGTTGATGGCAGATTAATAGCAAACTTATTGCTACATTTTGACTATATGCAGATGCCCATCACAACATGCTTCAACGCATGCTTACTTTCGGCTTAATAATGAACACATTAACATATCATGCTTATACATAACCGGCACTCATGCAAATTCATTTTTCATCGTACTAGCTCGACTAGGCCCTCTTGGCTCGATCGGGACTTCCAGCTTCTTGCTGGGTTTCTGACTCAACCAAGGTATCTCGGCTTGATCGAGGCTTCTTGGGGCTAGCTTCCCATGACTTTGAGTTCAAGACCCAAGCATCTTGGCTCAACCAGAGTATCCCGGCTCAATCGAGGCATCTTGTTCAATGAATGAGGCATTGCTGTTAGCACTATGTAGTGACAAATGCTTTTTCTTCTTTAAGTGTACACATATGTGGATCATACAAACTAGTTTTTATCTTTTCTTCTTAGCCAACTCATGCATGGCCTAAAGGCGTGCTCATTCGTTTGTGAATTCTTGTACTACACTAATAAATATGTCAGGAATGATATTTGGTCCCTAACTTGAATCAATCACTTAGCACCGGTCCTTGCACGGATAAGGCTTGGAAACGAGATGCCTCAATGCTGATCCAAGACCTTGAAGTTTGAGTACACCTTACTTTGATCCATAATTAGCATATGACTGAATCTTGGAACGATCCATGACCTATTCCTATCACTGGCGCACCATATTCACAACCATTTCTCATAGGTTGAAACCGGGATGTTACAGACCGGTTCCTAACAAATGAATCTAAGAGTGATAGAAAATGATAGAGATATAGATTAAGGAATGACAAAGAAGATGAGAGATTTGCATAATTGCATCCGAATGTCGATACCTACTTCGACGGATGAGCTAGTTTTAAATAATCCACTAATCAATTAGAGAATTACACGACTATAATCACTCATACACGCTAGAATTTTCCGATCGCTTGTAGAAGAAAGCACAAGAATCTGGGGAACCGTTAATGCTTGTGGGCCCTCTCCATCCCATTTGTCTTCAACGGCCGACAGCAAATATCTCACATATGAAGAACAAATCCCCCCTCGTGCGGCCATTTTTTTTTGTCGGTCTGCCAAACTTAAGCGAAACTCATGCGCAACTTGTGGGCGCCTGAGAAATTGAAGCACGCGGGCTGCTTTCTTTGGGTTTCTTCTCCACATGAAGATAGAATTAAGAAAAATTACACTAAAAATCTTAAAACCTGTCATAAAAATATAACTTAATTTTAAAACTTTCAAAACATGCAATTAAGTTCTAAACTTGTTATGAAAGTGCAATTGAGTCTTAAAACTTTCAAAAAATGCAATCAAGTCCTAAAATTTGTCAAATTAGTCTAATCAAGTCATTTCCTTGATTAAAATTTTTAAATGTTTTATGACTCGATTGTATTTTTGTGAAAAAATTTAAGATTTGATTGGACTTTTTGAAAGTTTTAGGACTAGATTACACTTTCATGAAAGTTTTAGGACTTGATTACATTTTTTGAAATTTTTAGAACTTAATTGCATTTTTATGACAAGTTTTAGAACTTCTTCTACACTTATCCTTAGAATTAATGTTGGAAGAGAAACAATATCTAGGGCCTCTCAAAAGTCCGACCTAGACTTCATTTATTTGCAAGCTTTAGATTGTGTTTATTTGACGGGCTCAAATTCTAAACATAATTTAACAATTCCCAATAAAATCTAATTAATGTGATGCCCCCAAACGTTATGCATGGTTCGATCATTTGTTTAAACTATTATTATTAAGCATGTGGAAGCACAAAATCATAATGTACGAGAAATGAAATTGGCAAATTCTAATAATTTACACATACAAATTTTCTCATTATCTACCCTCAACCAAGCATTAATACAAGTACCAAAAAGAACACAAAGCATTAACTTTGGGAAGATAGTCGGATTTTGTTGATGCTACCCATACTGTTGCATCCAAAAGCTTGCTTATACAAAATATTAGATTACGGATCAATAAATTTCGCCCATCATCTCAAAGGACGTCACACAAATTGTGAAAAACAGGATATTAATACATTCATTCATAGAGAATACATGATCTGGACTTCTTTATTAGAAAAGACGTGATCAGCAAACGCGATGCGTGCTCTAATGTATTAGTTAACATGATCAGTTTATGCCTAACAAACACATCAATGGCTACCGACTTGCAATTCAGTACAACAACATTATTAAATGATTTTGCCAACCTCAAAGTCATATCAAAATTGAGATCCTTGGAAATCAATTCTAAAGTGATTAACGAATGGATTTATCTAGCCTATTTACTTTGCACAACAAACACAAACAAAGGAGCCAATCTTGATCAAATTTGAAGCTTTATTCACATTGATATGATTCAATCATTTATCGAACAGATATAAAGCGTCTTGGCCAGGGCGTTTGAATAATGTATGTAAAGTAGGTGTGTGCAAAAGAACGGGACTCGCATGGACCGGAACCGCCCGAAACCGGTGGTTATTGAGGGAACCGGTCCGGTTCCTAGTTCCAATTTATGGGAACTAGGTAGTCCGGTTCCCGGTTCCATGGGCGGATTCGTCCATCCTCCCACCTGGACCGGACCATTTATATTAAAATAATATATTAATTTTTAATATTAAAAAAATGAAATTACAAATTAACAAACCCAAATCAAATAATTAAAAAATTAATTAAAGTGTGAAAAAAAGTCCAAAGCGCACCAAATGGACAAACCAAATGGAGAGGTGTTGAAGCTAAAAAGTCCAAAGTGCACCTTGACAAAATGTCGAGCAATTGGTGGGCAAAAAGCAAGCATGTAAAGAAGCAAGGCTGTAGGAGGAGGAGAAGGTGGGCAAAAAGCAAGCACGTGAAGAAGTAGGGCTGCAGGAGGAGGAGAAGGTGGGCAAAAAGCAAGCACGTGAAGAAGCAGGGCTGCAGGAGGAGGAGAAGAAGAATAGGTTAGGTGACGAAGAACCATCAATTTTGGTAAAAAACCAAAATTGTTTCCTGTCAAGATCGGAGCTTTCAAGAAAATGATATTATTATTATTGTGAGATTGGTTCTATGGATCCACCGAGGAACCGGACTAGACCGGCGATCCGGTTCCTGGGTGGATCCATGCAACTAATGAGTGGATCCGGTTTCAATTTTTTGGAACCGGTCCTTAACGGGCGGTTCCCGTTTCTAGGTTGGGAACCGCCCGCCTGGACCATGCACACCCCTAATGTAATGTAAATTTTCCAAAATTGGAGTAAATTTATAAACGATTTGGAATAAATTGGGAAATCTGTACCTTTTAATCTCTCTCTCTCTCTCAATTTCCAAGCAAAGAAACGAAAACCCTAAGCTGAGTAGAAAACTTGAAAGAGAGATGAGCGGCGATTTGGAAATATTAAGTGTAGTTGATAGTAGAGGCAACGGACGAGGCGACCACGTGGTTTGTCGGACGAGAGAGAGCAAATTCGTTATTGTGAAGGAAAAAAAAAAATACCCTTCAAAATATATCCCCAGCTTTATAAATGAATGCAAAAACTACACACATTTATGAGTAAATTGGAAAATATGTACCTTTCGAGGCAGAGGTGGCGACATGATAGAGAGTAGAGCGTCGTTGCATGAGTCGGAAGGGGAAGAGAAAGAGCAAAACGTTGTCCAAGAAGATTTTAGAGAGAGAGAGAGAGAGAGAGAGAGAGAGAGAGAGATGGAGAAGGAGAGATGAGCGATAATTTGCGATGATGGAGTAACAGAGATGGAGGCAGTGGTGGTGGCATGGTTCGTTGGACGAGTGAAGAGTGAAGAGAGAGAGAGAGAGAGAGACTGGGGGGGTGGAGAGAGATGCACGTGAGAATTTGAAATTCAGTAGGCCCGTGTGACACGTGTCACATAAGTAAGTGGACTAGTATTTTGTTGACACGGCATCATTGTGGTATGCAATATTTTCTCCTGTCCATGCCATGTTGATTTATGCGCTCCGAACCATCAAATGCATGAGCTTGTCATGTACGTGACTTGTCATGTACGTGACTTGTCATGTACGTGTGCTTAGTGCACTCACTCCACCATGCATCAAATGTAGTTCACCTAAACAAAAACCCATCATACCCGATTGCTCATCAAACTCGCCCCCACCCCACCATGCAAAACCCGTCATACTTGATTGCTCGTTACCCTCATTCATCATGCTTTGAATGTAGAAAGGTTTTTCACTTCAGTATAAAAAAAGATTTATCATAAGAATATCGCACAAAACAGCAAATCAAATCAATCACATATGCGAAAACAACACTGTATCTCGTGAGAAAATGCAAACTTTTAGGAGATTTTTGCAATGTGATTGTCTATAAACCGAGCTTATCTAAGATTTTTCCACTTCTGATGGTTGAGTGTTGGAAGATGACCAGGCGAGTTTTTTGAAGAAATGAAACTGCCCCTAATAATTGGCGGGCTTGCTAAAATGAGCCGAATCCGGGCCCACGACAGCACAAGAGCAAAACCTGACAGAACATGTTAGGCCCTGCATGGTAACACTTCTCATTTATGTTCCTGGAACAAAATTTTTGTTTTCTGTTCCCAGGGAACAAAAAAAGAACAAAATTTGCGTTTCTGTTCTTTTTTTGTTTTTTTGTTCCCCGACAAAATTGGAGCAAAAAAGAAACACAAAAAGTTGCTTCTCGTTCGAAACAATTTTAAAGAAACGCTTCTTCTCTCTCTTCTCTTTTCTTCTTCTTTTCTTCTTCTTTTTTTTCTTCTTTTTTCTTTGGCCGGTCGCCGGCCTCGGCCATGGCCGGTGACCGGCCGTCGAGGGCCGGCGATGCCGTCGAGGGTCGGCGACCTCGCCGGAGCGTCATCGGCCCCCGGCGAGGCCGAGCCTCGCCCGCGCCGGCGACACCGTCGAGGTCGGGCGACCTCGCCGGAGCGTCGCCGGCCCCGGCGAGGCCGAGCCTCGCCCCGCCGGCGAGCCTCGCCATGGCTAGGCGAGGCTGTCGGCCCGGTCGGCCGATCGCCGAGGCCGGTGACCGGCCGAAAAAAAAAAAATAAAAAGAAAGGAAAAATTGAAAAATAAAATAAAAATATTTAAAAAATTAAAAGAAATAAAAAAAAAATAAAATTTACCAAATGTGTTTCTATTCATTTTTTATTCCCGGAACAAACGTTACCAAATGCGTTCTTTTGTTCAAAAATTGTTCCTTGGAACAGAAACATTTTTTTTTATTTATTTCTGTTCCCCTGGAATAAAAAAAAGAACATAAACGTTACCATTCGCACCCTTAGCGACCTGACACAGCATTGTCTCCGAATGATGTGGATAAGCGATCAATTTGTCGAACAAATGATCAAGACAATACACAATTTAAGCATATTCCTACCTATTAGAAAGAAGACAATGGTGTTCATTTGACATGGAAAGCTACCTCCACAGTCACAGATATAATAAGATAAAAGCACTGAAAGCAAAAAGTAGATATCCATCCAAGCATATCTTGTGCACGACACAAACTACCGAAGTCAAATATTTCTTCAGTCTTTAACCGTATAATATGTCCAAGAATAGCTGATATGATGCAAATACGGAAGCATATCTTTCTTCAAAGGTGGTAAGCAAAGAAAGTAAAGCTTTGCGCTTTGAAATGAGCTTTGTTTTGGGTAATCATTAACAGTGATAAGCAGCAGAAGATCTATTGGTTCGAGCAAATATATATATATATATATATATATATATATATATATATATATATATATATATATATATATATATAACTGAACTATGTCATCGTCACCAATCTTTATTAATCTCTCTGACGTAAAGACCAAATAATCGGTAGCGAAAATAGTGCTTTGTTGTCCATTCCCGGGCTTGAGTAGACAAAGCATAGCTGCCTTTGACTATTTAAAAGGTGTTTTGGAGCATCTGGAAATTCATTGTGGTTCTTTAATTATCTTATGGAGCTAGATCGATTAGTTTCCTAGGATTGCTTCAAAAGATGAACATCTTCATCAAATGATGTCTTTTAGTTGTCTGTACAATAGAAGTCTGGTAAACATATGGGTTATCAAGCTATACAAAGACTAGCGTTCTAGTTTTGATGCCTAACTGAAACTAGAGCTCAAAACTACCACATGACATGAAACTTGTGCTGCAACTCTCTATTGCCTGTTTGCCACGGTGGAAGTCCTTAAACCGAAATGATTCAATGAAGTTCGCTAAGAAAAATGAATACACCACCCAAACAAAGAAAGCATCAATTTGTTACAAAGATCTTTGTTTTTCAAAAGTTTTTTGATTATTTCAGGTTACAAGATCTAGGAACAGCAATTGCCACAAAGTCCAACCGGAGAACTTGTGGTAGGATTACAACACAGTAAACATGCTGAAACAGAAGAAAGTCCATGTTTTTACAGAGTGAATCAGGCGTACTTTTCTATCAGTAGCATCCAAACGCAACGTCAACCAGTCACAGGGGTTGCTATCAGCCAAAGAGAAGTTCTCTTGAAAGTCGTGACGCCGTAAGCTTCTTCCATGTGAATATCTTCAACACTCATCCCTTCAGGCAGTTTCCAGTCGAACTGATGAAGGAGATTAGCCAATGCAAGCTTCACTATCATGATACCGAAGTTTATGCCAGGGCATCCCCGCCTGCCAGAACCAAATGGCAGAAACTCATAGTTCTGTCCATTGAAATCAATGGAGCTGCTCAAGAACCTCTTGGCCTAAACTCTTCTGGGTTTTCCCAACTTTTCGGGTCTGTTGATATTGCTGTCACATTGATGAATACAGTTGTTCCTCTAGGAATTTTGTATTCCCTCATCTAGCAATCCTCGACCGTTACTCTTGGAACTAGAAGAGGGAGTGGTGGATGGAGTCTTAATGCCACTTTGATGACTGATGTTAGGCAAGTGAGTCCTAGAAGGTCACTCTCTTCAACGTGTAACTTTCTTTTTGCTGCTTCTCGAACCTCTGCTTGTGCTTTTCTCATCATAGATGGATGGCGGGTGCGTTCTGTCATTGTCCAAACTAGAGTGGCTGCCGTGGAATCTTTACCTGCATTGAATGTGTCCTGAAATAAAATCCCAGGCACTTTGTCCCAATCTTTTTCTGTTTTGATCTAGTTTGTAACAGAGTGATAAGGAAGTGAACAGAAGGAAACATATGCTGGACAAATAGCGCAAAGAGGAACATACAGTTAATACACCTTTTATCTGTTCGCCTGTGAGGGCAATCATTTGATTTGGATCCTTTGCAACCGAAGCAACACGTCAACAAGATCTTCGTAATCGGATATAGGCTTCTAGGGTCTCAGTGCTCTTCAATTACTTCATTGTACAACTTGTCTAACTCACTGAAGTACTTTCCAAGAACAGTATGACAACAAATTAGGCAAGATATCATCTATGTCCATTTAATTTTGAAAAACAAATTGACGAATTGTATCTCAAGTATGAGATCGGATCGACCAATTTTTTATGAAATCGCGAATCATATCTCGGGCTTGAGATTAGACTGACGATTTTTTGTGCGATTGCGAGTAATTTTGGGCATGAAATTAGACTATCAATACGTTGAGAAATTAGAGGATAATCTCTAATTCAAAAGGCTTTTTGGGAATCTTTAGATAAGATAAATCATTCAAAGTTTTGAATTTGATCACAATATGGACGGATTAAGTAAGGAACTGACCAAAATAAATTTGGAAAACATCTCTACTTATTTTGCGGATGTCATTCGCGAATTCGGACTGGTTGGATGGTGGCATTGGCGATGGCTTATTGCTCCATGGTCTCGATGGAAACGGGTTAGAACGTCAATGGCGGTGGGCTCCGGAACTCGCTGGGATGCTGAGGAGCAATGGTGATCGTGGACGAAGAACCAGGCTAGTGTGGAAAATCTGCAGAAAATAATTAGATTACAGGGACAAGGCGCACGACATGACAGGTGCCGATGGAGGGGTGGAGGGGACGTGAGAGCAAAAACCAGCGGGAAGTGAAAAATGATCTCTCTGTACATTGCCGCCTGCCTCTCTAGTCTTCTCTGTTTTGTCTTGTGGCTTTCAAGAATTTTTGCTTCTGTTGCATTTGACCGTGAGTGGATGATTGACCAAATTGTCTAACTGCACTGACGAACAACACCACTGGATCACCATCTTCAATCTTCGAGGGCACTGCAATATTTATTTTTTCTGGCTCGCGCTCACGATTTCTCTGTTTCTTCTCGTGTCGCTCACGTATCACACCTCCAACAACCAAGACAACATGGAGTAATATCTAGCCACAGAACAACAGGATCACGGGACGGCAGGGAGAGGCAGCTCGTTGCCGTGAGGGATCTCGGTGAGATGAAGCAGCGACAAGCGACGGCGGCAAAGATTGATGACGCTGAAGACGTCGCAGGCTGGGAAGCTTGGCTGAACACCTTTTTCTCGCCCTTTCACTATCACTAGTGTGTCTCTCTATGTGCTGGCTGAATCGAATTTCGGCCCCAGAAGCGTCTATAGTGACCCTGCTTTAATAGTAGGGATGAGATGGCTTTTTTAAAAGGGAAAATAATAAATCTCTCTCCCCCCCCTTAGAATATATTATATTATGATCCTTTCGTATTCTTGTAGTTCTTTCTTCTGCTCAGCCAAATTCCACTTTCCTTTCTTAGATTAAACGTGCATGAAGATTACTTTTGCTTGCTTGTAGGCTTCCGATGGGATAAATATACTAGAAATGCCAAAAGTTATGTACGGCGCTTATTTTAGTGTCAAAAGTTTTCACCAGCTTATTATTTTTATTATTTTTATTTTTTTTCCAGCTTATTTAAGTGCTAAATAAGAGGAAAAATGATCATTTTAGTGTCAATAGTGAAAAATTCAAACCAAATTGATTACGTGTCATTTATAATTAAAATTATAATATGACTTGGCAAAATTTTTAAAAAGTTCAGTTCCATGTGGCATGTTTGGCATTGAAGTGATCGTTTTTAACGACGACTGACAGTAAAGTGATCACTTTAAATAAAATTTGGCACTCAAATGATCATTTTTAATTAAATTTGACACTTAAATGATCACTATTTACAACTTTTGGATGATATTGTTCAAGAGTTATATGCTGACTAGGCATGCCAGTGAGCCACATAGAACTAAGAAATTAATAAAATATAACCATGTCAGATTTTCAACAATTCGGACCGGAGCAAGCACTTAAATGGTCGTTTTATTTAAAAAGTAGGACTTAAGAGCTTGCACGGTAACATTTCTGTTTCTCCCAATTTCTATTCTTTTGTTCCTCAAAATAAAAAAAAGAACAGAAATTCATTTGGTAACGCCAATTTATTTTTCAATTCTCTAGAATAGAAAAGTAGCTAAGGAATAGATTTCAAACAGAAACAAGAAACAAAAAAGAAAGTAGCTTCTTATTCCCGGAAATAATTTCTAGAAATAAGCCATTTTTTTTAATTTTTAATTTTTCTTTTGTTCTTCTTCCTTGCTACGGCCATCGTCGACCGTCTCGCCAACCGTTGCCCACCTTTGGCGCCAGCGGCCACCGTTGACCAACCGTCGGCTACCCACCACTGCCGCCATCGACCGACCACCGGTGATCGTTGTTGTCGCCGCCGCCGCGACCACCGTGATTGTCGTCGCCGCTGCTGCCCGATCATCGGTTGTCGTTACCGTTGTCATCGCATAGCCATCGCCCATAGCCCAACAGCCATCACTACGGCTGATGATTGCCACCAACTGTTGTTGCCGTTGCCCAACCGTTGACAGCCTATCGCCGCATGTCACCGCACAACCATCGCCCGTCGTTGCACGATCGCCGCCCGTTGTGTGGCGGCGGGTGGCGATCGGCTGTCTGTGAGCAAGAAGAAAAAATGAATAAATACAAAAATTTATAAATCGTAGCAAACACATTTTTATTCTTTTTCTATTATGAGAATAAAAATTTTATGTAGTTATCAAATGCGTTATTTTACTTAGAAATTATTCTCCGGAGTAGAAATAGTGAAAAAAATTGTTCACCGGAGTAGAAGCATTACCACTTGTGTCCTAAGTGATTTGAAAGAAACTTTTTGTCACGACCCCGACTCTATCTCCAGGGTCACGAGCGACAAGAATTATTTTCGCGACGTCCCAAGCTCGTCGCCGTCCCAATTCTTTTTATCTTATTATCATGCACATGCAGAAACATGAATAAACAACTCCTTGGACAAACAACAGTTGGAAGACTGGGACATACATAAAAAATAACACTGATTAGTATTATAATAAGACTTTTACAAGCCCTTTCTCTATGGGCTCTCTTTTCTTTTTACATCACGATACAAGTTTTTCACATAGGCCAATGGAAATCCTATCTCTTTTAGCGTGACTACATCTTCCAAAATTGACGTGAGACTTCCACGCCTACAAGACCGAAAGATGAGGGGTGAGTTTTGGGGAAACTCAGTAAGTAAAATTCTTAGTTCTTTACTAGGAAAGCATCTCATCTCTAAAGTCTAACAAGTACAATACTTGCAAACGGTGTCAATGGCAGATTAATCGCAAGTTCATTGCCACCTCTTAACTATCTGTATGTGATTCACTTTCAACTTATCAAATAAGTTATTTCACCAACAAGCTTATCAACATCACCTAGTAACATATTCAATAAGTTCAATAACCGTATAAATAGTTCTTCTCATACTTTTAGAGGCTTCTAGCCACAGGCTGAGCATCCGGCCTCGGGCCAAGCATCCTATACTCTCAAGGGCTTCCCATACTTTCATGGGCTTCTTGGCTCAATCAGGGCATCCGGCCATCAAGTCGGGCATCCCATACTTTTATGGGCTTTCCATACTTTCAGGGGCTTCCTGGCTTAACTAGGGCATCCAGCCATCAAGCCAGGCATCCCATACTTTTAGGGGTTTCCTTGGCTCAACTAGGGCTTTTTGGCTTAACTAGGGCATCCGGCCATCACACTAGACATCCTATACTTTCAGAGGCTTCCTAGCTCAACCAAGGTATCATGTTCAATGAACGAGGCATCGCTACCAACATTGTGTGACAATGTGTGCTTTTTCCTCTTTAAGTGCACACATACGAGTGCATCACACAAGTCGGTTATTATCTTTTCTCTTAGCTGACACATGTATGGCCTAAAGGTGTGCTCATTCGTTCGTGTGCCATGAGTTCTTGCGCTGCACTATTTATGCCGATTCAAGGCCTTATGATTTGGACGGCGTTGCTTTGTGATGAACTCAATTCGAGCGAACCTTGGCTTCATTTCCGAACGTACATGACACAAGCATACGGCCAAACACAATTACAAGTAAAACCAAACAAAAAACATCACACACCACCCACGGCTTGACATGTGAGCACTTAACTAACCTCAATAATGAAATCTACCTTCCAATGGGAGAAAAAAAAAACCTTACTTACCTCAACAAAATTGAAAACCAACCTAGAGAAAGGAAAATGGCATGCAAGAAAGGAGGAGAAGGAAAAGTGAGCCAAAGGTCAGAGACAAGGGAGGGGGTTGTTCCTTATTTATAGGCCAAGCTTCATTTATGGCGCGTTTGATAACGATTCTATTCTTGGGAACAGATTCTGATTAGAAATAATTCTTTTTTATTCTATTCGCGGGAACAATTTCTAAGCATTTTAAGCCATTTGGTAACTGTCCAAAATTTTTGATTCTGGAATAGAATTGCGTTTGGTACCATGTTCATTGATTCTTCCAAATTAATTTCTTTTAATTTTTAAATAATTTTTTTACCTTTTTACTTTTTTTTTTTCCATTTTTTTCCATTTTTTTTTCCATTTTCTTTCTTCTTCTTCTTCTTGTGGTCGGTGACCTCACCGGAGTCTCGCCGGCCCTCGGTGGCTGAGCCTCTCCGAGGTGGGCAAGGCCCGCCACTGGCCACCCGGCGGGGTTGGGCGTCGCGAGGCTTGCCCAGCCTCACCGGTGGCCAAGCGGGCCTCGCCGGGGTTGGGTTAGGCTCGCCGGAACTCGCCCTAGCTTGGTGAGCCTTCGGCGAGCTCGCCAGACTGGTTGCCGGCGATCGGTGGTGGCGGGCGGCGGATGGTGGTGGATGGCGGTCGTGGGATGGCGGTCGATGAAGAAGAAGAAAAGAGAAGAAGAATAGTTGGTTTTGATTCTCATATTTGTTCTTGGAACAAGAATCAACTTTTTTTTTTTTTTTATTCTTGATTATACTCGAATTCTGTTCTTGGGAGTAAAATTTTATCAAACGTGATTCTGTTCCAAAACTACTCTCGAGAACAAAAAATCAAAATCAGGTACTATTTGGCACGTTACCAAACAGCCCCTTAATGGCCCTAACAAATGGTCTAATGAGCTTTCTTGGAGTGGCACGACTAGTTTGATGGTGTGGCATGCTAAGGTTCTAGGGGAATGATTAAGGACAAGGCATTCTTCTCATTGGTCCATTTGTACTAATGAGTCATCTAGTATTTATGAATTGGCTAACTTGCATTTCCAAGGCTCATATTAGGGTCATGATGACCTAAGTTTGTAGGGACACCTAAGATGTTGAGCCACCCTCTTTCATTAATGATTAGCTTCCAAGGAACACATGCTACTTATTCTCCAAACTACTTCTAATTTGTCCACCTAAGCTTATGAGTCACCCTTTCATTATTATTTAGCTAACTTAATCTAAAAGGGAAATTTTATGCAATGATGATCAAATCCTCAAATTACCACATAAACTAATGATTCATCATTTCATTTAATGCTTAAGATATGGCCATCATAAGTCTTGGATTTTTTGGCACATTTTTCATGGTTTTTCTTGCTCATGAAGCCAAACATTCTAGAATCTTCCACGGTATGGTTTATTTAAGCCAACTTGCTATCCAAGTTTCTTCTCTTTGACACACTAAGATCCAAAAGCATTTAATGCATTTCTATCTTCAAGCCAAGAAGTCTCTAGATTAGCTTGCTCCCCAAGTTGGGCGTGTAGCTATCTTCCCTTCCAAGTTGGGCGTGTGACCCTCTTATCCCGTGGTGAAAGATAGTTCGAGTAATTTCAGAAATCAGCATCGTTACCTTATTTAACAGGCTTGAAAATTATAAAATCTTGATATGTTGTAGAAAAGACCTCAAAAAATATTTTTTTGTGAAGGAAACTTAGCCAAATTTGTGCCGTGAAAAGAGCAACAATTCAATGAACACAACCCAAAAATTCGTCTGTCGAGCAGATTCAACGGTCAAAGAGAGAGACTCATTTCGAAATTCAAATCTTCACAAAACTCTTTAAAATTTTAAGATATGGTAGATATGGATGTCATTTTAAACTTTTGTGAAGAAAGTATATTTAAATTCGAAAGGGAAGATTTTATAAAAATTCGAGAAAGCAACTTGATTACCGTTTTCACTATACTGGACAAGTTCTGTATGATAATTGATTCGGCCTTTGTCCCAATCATTTTACCTTTGAAAAATATAAAATTTAAGTATGTTATATATTAAGATGTTTTGAACAACTTTCATGAGGAAATTTCTCCTCAAAGCACAAAGAGCTTTATAAAATTGGAAAGCAGGAAATGTCCAGCAGTTTCAAAAAACTGGGAAGTCAAAATCTATAAAACTCAAGGTGGCAAGTCTATGGGGAAGAGATGGCGCCCTACTTGGTTGGCAAGATCACTTGTCATCATTCATTTATGGCATAAGTCATCCCCTTTCATTAATTACTTGGGATATATAAGCATCCACACCCATCACACTCATTATCTCATTTAATGTATTTGACTATTGTTCTTTAAGAAGATTGCCCAATCTAGCTTAACCTCCTAGTTGGAAACCAAAATAAGGGTCACAATCGAGGATGCTATACTTTTAGTACTAAAATAAGAACCATACACAAGTTTTGGCATTTTTAATGTACTTACCCTGCTCCCAAAAATATATTGCCGGAATATATGCCCCTATGTGCATTGTTTCTTCTTATTTTCCAAATCTCTTTTTGCCTTCGCACGCTTGTATCTTTCCACATTGGATCGTGCAAGATGAATATTCTCCACTGATTTTATTTTTTAGACCAAATATCAGCCCACAGATTAAATCGAACATTGCCAAAAATTCAAGATCGTAATAGAATTTTCCCAAATTATGAATCTTGCAAAGATGAGCTCGCAATATCCTCTTCCTATGCTTGCCTTCACTAAGGATATATGAATAGATTGCATGAATATACGAAAAATCCCCCGTCATATCATCGAATATTAGAAGAATAATACGAATCTTTTCCGAAATATACCTATCTTCCAAATCGTAAAATTAAAGCTCATCCGTTGCCGGTCTAATGCAAACACAATAAAAAATAAATGTTCTTAAACTATATGCTATGCAGTTTAGTATTATTTTTGTTTAGGGGTTAATTTTAACCCCTAATTTTCTATACTATAAATGAATGACCGGGTCATTAAACTTTAGGTGTCCACAAACCCACATTAGGAAAACCCTCACAGAAAGGAGATGGAACCGAGAGATTTACCAGAGAGAATTGGAAGATCCGAACGTGTTCGCCATTTTCAGAAATAGAATAAGCCTGATACATTCATTTCGATCGCGGTTGAAAACTTCTCGACCGTTACGCACCTCTAACGCTTTCTGTGGAGTTATCACACGGTACGTGGATCCATTTAATTAGCTTGCCTACATCATGGAAGATGGTGACATTGGGATTTGAAGATGGCACCCAGTGAACAAATAAGCATGTTGACTAATTGGCTGTAAATCAAGTTAATCACACAGGAAGATAAGTACCCCTCGCATTGTTTAGTTGGAAACAATTTCTCAAGTGATGCTCCAAAGACCCCTTTTTTTTTTTTTTTTTTAAATTGCACTCCTGGTTGAAATACCTACGTCTCTGTTGTTATGTATTGACACGGAAGCCTGACCGGCTCTTTACATTTGAATCACGAGCAAGATAAATCAATGGAGGATTAAAATGAGGAATGATAAAGGATGCAAGAGATTTACGTGATTCGGTTCGAGTGGTGGTACCTGCGTCTATGGGAGAGAGTTAGTTGCAAATAATCTACTAATCAATTGAAAAATTACATGGTTATAATCCATACACTCTATGTTTTCTGTCCTAAAAGTTACACCTAATACCCTCATTGTTATCAGTACAAATCTAACCGATTTGCCAAAGAGGGAGTCCCTCTAGTTGGATAAGATAACAAAAGGGTCATAGGAGTCATGAGTATGTCTTTAAATTGCTTCGTTTGAACTCTGGGAGTCAAAATTCGGGAGTATTCCTATTTGGGTGGGGAATACAAATATTCACTAGGAACCCTGGGGGTGGGGGGTGTCAGTGGGGAAGACAAATATCCACCAAAGAGGGAGTCCTTTCTGGTTGGATAGGATAATGGAAGGACCATAGGACCACTCAGAAAACACGAAAGGGCCATATGAGAAAGTATAAGATAACAAAAGGGACCACGCACCACTCATAAGACACAATGATTTTGCTCTTTTATTTATTTATTTATTTTCTTTTACTTTGTTTGGCTTTTCTCTTCGTGTCTTCTCTTGTGAGAGTTGCTTCTCCTTTTATAACACTAAAGACTAAAAAATTATCGAAAAAGTATTAAACATATTATACTTTTACTAATTCAGTTCTAAATTTTTCAATTTTACCAATTAAATTCTAAAATTTTTTCACCTTTTGCCAATTGAATTTATCTGGCTAATTTTGATTGAAAATCATAGATATGAATGTTGATCGTCCTACCCGACACCTTGATGCCACGACGGACGTGACGCAAAAATTTTAATAATATTTTAATATTTTTGAAATTGTTGTTATTTTGAATTTTTTTTTATTTTCTTTTTGTTGACGCCTAAATTTTATAATTTTATTTAAGACTTAATCGCGTAAAAAATTAGGGATTAATTTTCAAACCCTAACAAAAAAAAAAAAAGAAAACAACAATTTTCACTAAATTGCATCGCATTTTAGCATTAGGAATATTTGCATCACTAATGATAATTTTTATTTTTTCCAAAAAGTTTGCTATCAAAAGGAAAAGAAAAAAAAAAAAAGAAAAACAGAAAAAAATTATTATTATTGAAAATTATGATCATAAAAGAAAAGAAAAAAAAGAAGAAAATCGAATGGGGCCGGTCCACCTCTCTTCTTCCTTTTATTCTTCTTTTTCTGTGCAGATTGGCCCAGCTCCTTTCATTTCGGCCCAGCCCACGCGTGAAACTTCTTCCTCCCTCGTCACCCTCGCGCTGGTTTGGCTTTTGCAGAAAAAAGACGTACAAACCAAGGCAGGCAGATGATCGCGAGGGCAAATGACAGCGCGATCCCAGGGCCGGAGATCAAGCGGCCGCGACAGGCTGGCGATGGCAGAAGTCATGCGCGCCTGTCGTTGGCCGGGCTTAAAGGAAAGAGAGCAAAGAGAAGAGGGGGTCTCAGTTGTTTTGTTTGGGGCCGAGAGAGAGTAATAGAGAAAAGGAGAGGGCGAGCTGAAGGGAGAGAGGGAGCTCGAAGGGCAGCTTTTCCGTGGCCATTCGTCCGCCAGAGAGCCGCCGTCCGCCGCAGTGCTCCCCTCCGAATCAGGTAGGTCATTCCCGAGTACATCTGCCCTTTTTTTGGCGGGGCGTCGGGCCGGAGCTCGTGGTCGACCAGTTCGCACGAGCTTCGGTCTCGGTCCTCGCCTGAAATTCCGTCGTGCTCGTGTTCATTCCTCACACAGCGTATGTGGGCTTATTGTAGTGCTTTATGCCAATATTTGTTTGTGTTTGGTGTTATGGCCGAGACTTGTTATTTTTGTTCAAACTCAAGTTAAATGCTGATAAACTTGTCCCTGAGCCAATCTGGAATAGTGCTTGTGTATCGCGTGATGATCTTGGCCTGAACCCGAGCCCCAAATGAGCCTATGCTTACTCCTTTAGTTAGTGCGTCTTATGTGTTCGATGAAATGCCTTAATAAAAAACCGAAGAGCAGCGTATGTTTTAACGCAAGACCAACTCGTTTTTGCTCCCATGCCTGCTGAGTCCTGCTTGTTTTGCTCTATTTATGGTGTTTTTGTAGTGTTCGTGGGAAATATTCATACGTATTCGAGTCGATGAGGTTTTTTTTTTGCACTGAAAAATGGGTTAGTGGTCACCGGAATAGGTGGCCAACAGTGGTCATCGTCGATCGGAACGAATGACCGGCGCCAAATGGTAGCTTGGCAATCCCCCAAACACTGGTGAGGGTTCGCGTGGTGTTGATTTTACTTCGGTTAGGATGGCGCAAAATGAGGAAGAAGCGTCGGGGAAGAGAAGACGCACGAAGGAGAAGGCACGTGAAGAAGAACGCCAAAGGGCAAATGAAAAAATTAGAAAGTTAAAGAAAAATTTAAAAAAAGAAGAAGAAGAGGAAAACCCAAACAAAAAAGAGGAAGAAAGGACAGTAGATGGGAGTGTTCGGGAGAAAATATTCAGTAATTTGTGACCAACACGTCATCAGCTTGCATGGCATGCGTGAGTCTAGTTGGCTCGATTGAATATTCGACATGTGTTTCTGATATGGAATATTTGGAAAATGAAAAGTTAAAATAGAAAGTGTGCTTTTTTTCTCTCCCCACTGGCAAACGACCGACAAAAGCGACTATTAATGTTTGTCTCCCGCTTAAATCTCTCTCTCATCTTTTCAATTTTCAAGGCTTCTTTACCAGCGCACTCTCTCTCCCCTCTTCTTTCCAAATAGGGGTGATCGGTTCCCGGTTCGGTCCGGTTCCAAGGTGGAACTGGGAATCGGATCGAGAGAATCGGTTCCCAATTTTGGGAACCGTGGACCGGACCGTTTGGTCCTAGGACCGGAACCGGACCGGACCATCGGTTCCGGTCCGGTCCAACATAATCGACACTTTCTTTTTCACTAAAGAACGGCAATTTATTAAAGAATGATCATGCTTCGGACCGATCAATCCAATTTGGTTCATGGGCAATCTAATAAAACTACTCACACATGTTTTTACATGCAAAATATTCAAATTTCACTTGTGTGAATATCAATCATAGTTTATGTGTTTCACGTTTAATTTTAAGCATAAAAGCCATGAACAACGTGATTAAAGGTTGTGCTTGGCTTAGATTTTATAGACAATCTTTATAAAACTAACAAGTAAGTTTTCTTTATAAATAAAGAGTAACAACAAGAGCAATTTCAATTGCAATAAGTTTCATATATAATATTCATATATTATATGTGTTTATATGTTATATTTATATAAATTATATATAAAAATTTGTTCCGTCCGATCGGTCCGGTCGGTCCTGTTCCCATCTTGGAACCGGGAACCGGACCAACCAGCCGCCGGTTCCAAGATTAGGAACCGGGAACTGCATCGGGACCGTGGGAACCGCCCAAAACCGGCGGGTCCGGTTCGGTCCCGGTTCGGCGGTTTCCGTTGCACACTCCTATTTCCAAGGGCTTCATATGCTCTCTCTCTCTCCATAGAAAATATTAGCTGGTTTCTCACTCGATCAACAAAAAAGACGAGTTTTTTCTCCGTCCATCTTCTCCATCTTCTCCGAAAAGTGAACGTTGAAGCGATTTCCACCAACGCAGATCAAGCAATAGGCGAAACCTTGGAGTCTCGGATGACCAAGGCGTGGAGCGATTTCCATCATACACAAGGCTTCCATTCTCTCTTCCTCGAGGCCATTTCTCTATCCCTCACTCACCTCAAGCCCTCCCCTCCTCTTTCTTGGCCATCGTCCTCGTCGCGTTTCCATCTCTGGCTTCAGAAACCGCCATCGTCCTCGTCGCGTTTCCATCTTGGGTACGTCGTCAACCATTTTGAAGCATAACAGGCCCGCAAGGCTGGATATGCAAGGGTGGCTTTGACTTTCAGGGTTCCGGTGACAGCCACGAGGGATTTTGTGGCGGAAGAGAGAGAGGAGTGATTTTTCTTTATATCCTTTGCATTTTCTGTTTATTTCTTGGCTTAAGTGGATGAGCTCACTTGAGATGTTATTTTATTGAAGTAGTTCGATTGATTTGATTAGAAAAGGAGATTCTGATCTGCCGCCGTTTACGAAGTCCTCTTTTTTGTGTGGTGTATATGGTCCTTCTCACGGATCTATGTTGGTATGTTGGGAATGCTCTTTCTTTTTACGTTATTTCTTGCTTATAGCATCGGGAAATGTTGATCGTTGGAGTATTGGGTCATCTAGCTAAACTCCATAACCCATTTATCAATCTTTCAATTTGAAGGCACTTCTTTTGCTAAAGCACTTTCAAGTAAAAATGAAAGGGACGATTTTGCCTTGATTTAACTCTATAAACATGAGACTTGCTATGACTTGATTCCAATAAAAAAACATGAGAAACGTTTGAGAGAGAGAGAGAGGGAGCCAGTCCTTTGCAATGGCACCTCAAACTAGCATGACGTTGAATAGCGATGTAAATCATCAAAACCATCCATGTTCTTGATATCCAGATCTCGCTCTTAATATCCAGATGTTGCAACTTATTTGTCGCAAACTCTAGGACAAGAAGGGAAGCTATTGTATGATTATATTGAATGAATGAACAAAGACACGCATAACAGCATTTTCACAGCCCTGACAATGGTGAAATTAGAAGGGGCAATTACTTCGTGTTTAAAGCTGGAGATTGTTTATTTGTAGAGCTGGCATTGCAGAGGCTCACATTTGATCATAGGCCTTGTAGGGAAGATGAAAAGGAATGCATCGAGGCACCACAACATTCTATTCATTGTTTACATGTACAAACATATTGCGTTGCATGTTTACACAGCATAAGCCGCTCGTGATTTTGGGCTAGTTGCAGGCGGCGGTAGGTTGAGCGGCCATTAATTGCTCCTCTCTCTCTCTCGTTGCATAGGTCTTTTCACGTTTGAACATGGATCTCTTTGTCTTCCTTCTCGGTCCTCACTCACCTCAAGCCCTCACGCCCTCGCCCTCGCCCTCTTGCTCTCGCACTCCTTCCATTTCGACTTCGTTTGTCGCCGTTGTCGCCTTTCGGGCTTTGATGATAGAAACCATGAGTGGCTCGGTTTTGATTTTGGGTTAGGCACGTTGTCACCAAAGCGGAAGAAATTTGTAGCTACTGGGTCACGAGCCCTCTCGGCCCTCACACGCCGCTCGCTTTGTTTGTTGCCATCATTGCCTTTCTGGTTTCGGCGATATAATATGCAAGTGGGTCAGTTTCATTTTCGGGCTCGGCCGCGTTGGCACCAATTTCAAGTGCTGGGTCCCAAGCCCTCTTCGCCTTCACATGTCGCTCGCTTCGTTTGTCGGGGTTGTTGCTTTTCTGGCTCGAGCAATAGAAACCGTGAGTGGGTCATTCTTGATTTCGAGCTCAGGCACGACGCCATCGATTTTGAAGCCAAAGCAAAAGAAGCTTGCGACTGCTGGGTCTCGAGCCTCTCTGCCTTCACAGGTGGCTCGCGTGTCTTCACTAGACAGATTAGCATATTTCCTTGCCATCGCTATTGGATTCTCTCCCACAAAAGATAAGAATCGCCGTGCTACTCCTGTTCACTTAAGGATGAAACCTGTGAAGTATGGAGGCAGTCCCAAGAGATTAGCGTGAGCGTGGGTGGGAGAGAGGAGTGAGCTAACGAATCGTAGCCGCCGATGAGACTCTAGAGGTGATGGTGGAGGCGAAGGGCGCTCGGGATCCAGCAGCTGTGATCTAGCATGGCGAGGCGGAGGCAGTCGGGTGTGCCAGAGAAGGAGAGAGAAGGTATTTGCGTTTTCTCTTGTCAACTTGAGGAAGGAGAAGGCAAAAAGTGCTTGAAAATTTAAACAAATAGAGGTTTTTAAGCAGCAACAACATTAATTAATGCTTCTGATGAGTCTCTTTTTAGCCGCAGCAAAGGAGAGAGAAAAAGAAATCCTTCAACTTTTGAGTCCAAGGACACATGTTGACCTGTTAGTGGAGCCACCTAGAATTGCGCGCACCACGTAGGACGCTGACGTGGTGATTGACAACCACCGAATATTTTCTCAGTGTTTGGTGAAAAAGGCCAGAAGGGAGGAGAGAAAGAATAAAAAAATAAAGAAAAAGAAAAACCAAAAAAAAAAGAAGAGAGAAAAGAAGATAAAAGTGGCTTTGAGAAGGAGGAATCGAAGGGGGAGTGCAGCAGAAAAAGACAAAATAGGGATAAGACAAAAAGAGAAAAAAGAAAAAAAGAAAAAATATATATATTTAAAAGAAAACTAAAAAAAAAAAAAATCTTTTTTTTATCTAACGTGAGTTGGACCTGGCGCTCGGATCGGATCAGCGGGTCGGATCGGTCCTATCTGGTCTAAACCCTTTTTCGAATAAAATAATATTAAATACTAAAAATGTATCAATTTTTTTTAAAATAAAAAAATTAAAAAAATCGAAAATAATAAAAATTCAAAAAAATTTCTGTAAATTCAAGAGCTTTTAGAGAACATTAAAACTTACAGAAAATATTGAAAATTCGAATTTTTAAAATAATAATAATTAAGAAAATTTTTAAAAAATTGAAAAATTAGAAAATTAAAAAAAAAATGTTAGAAAATTCAAAATTTCATTTGAACAATTTTAAAAACAAACTTCCTAAGCTATTTTCTTAAAAATGGAGGTTTCTTAACTCTAAAGCGTGCTAAAAAATTGAGTAAGCTCATATGGCTCTACCTTAGGGCTTTAATTGTCTTCAAGACAATTATTCTTGTTTGCATGCTTTTGCTGTTTTGATCCCTTTAGTCCAGTTAAGATTAGCATTTATCTTTTCCTTAATGTTAAATATTTGCTCTCTCATGCAATTTATTTAAACGCTTTCCTTAGCTGCTAATTGTTATTTTAATGATTGCGTATTCGCATGATCACCTCGCGTGTTAGTGGATTAGTCTAAAATTAATCCAAATTGCTTGACAAAATTTCTTTCTAAAATGAACAAGATTAGGTATTTAAAGGGCACTCATTAGTTAATTAGTGTAATCAAATCCCTGACCTTAGATTCTTTAGTTGCGTAGAAAGTAAGGTACACTCTCATATCTCTCTTGGTTTATAGCCGACTCTAATAGGCTAGTGGTGACTCATTATTACAAAATTCTTATGAATATTTCAATATCACACAAGGTATGGGCTTGAGAGGGCTCGTGTTTATTCATGGACCGTAGGCCCGATCTTTAGGCAATACCCCTAAACCTATTTGCTCCCCTCGAAGGATAGGTAGCGACACCTTTGTTTTCTTTTTTTTTGCTTTTTTTTTTCCATGTTGGTGACAATCACCGACAGCCCTTGCCAGTCATGAAGGCCTTGCCCATGGTTGGTGAGGCCACAATGGCCTCACTTATGGCCTTCGCACCCTCATCGGATCTAGTTGAGGGCCTTTGTCGACCCCATCAGTTGCAGGCTAGGGCATGAAGGCCCTTGTTGGATTTGTGGCCTTGCTAGCATGGGTGAGGCGGTCCTTGCCCAGGTCTGGTGAGGGCCTTTGAGCCCTCGCCCATAACCTACGAGGGTTGCCGGTGGCTCTCACTGGCATAGAAAAAAATCAAAGCAAAAGGAAAATAAAAATAGAAATATAATAAAAAATTTGAAAAAATATTATTAAAAATTGTTAACATTAGCATTGAAAATGTCACATAGGATAGCCTGTGTTTACATTATAGATTTTTGAACAAAATTGATTGGATAGACTTAATTGACGAAACATGAAAATGTTTAGGATTCAATTGATAAAATTAAAATACTTAGAACTGAAATGGTAAAAATGCAATAACTTTAGAATTTTTTGACTAATTTTTTTCGAGAGACAAGATGTCTCCATTATTGCTTGTTCAAGGTCTACTGCGCGTGAAGGGAATTGAAGTCTCCGCTGCCTCTAGTAAAAAATATACCATTCCATTTGTCTTCAATAGCAAACAACAAATCTCTCACATGATCTGCGGCTGAAAAATAAATCTCTTCGCTGCGGCCAAACTTAAATGAAACCCATGTGCAGCTTGAGAGATTCAAAGAAATTAAGCGTGCTGCTTTCTTCCACGCATGAAGATAGAATTAACGTTGGAAGAAAAACAATATCTAAGACCTTACAAAAGTCCAACTTAGACTTCATTTATTCACAAGCTTTGGACCATGTTTATATGACAGATTCAAACTCGAGACATAATTTAATAATTTTCTATTTTGACTTGACTTCATAGTGTTCATTATCCATGCCGGCTATACCAATGCCCCAATGGGCATTCACTCTCTACATATGCCAATTAAACCCCATCGAAGCTCGAGCTTTGCCAAAAGAAGGGGTTCATCATCATGTCTATTAGGTTCTCCACTATTGCAATTTTCTTCATAAAAACCTTGCCCCTTGCTATGACATCTTAGACAAAATGGTCACTAATGTTGATATGTTTTGTTTGCTCGTGATAAATCATATTATAAGTTACATATATTGCACCTTGGTTGTCACAGTGTATAATGATGCTTTTCTACTCCAATCAAAGGTCTGAGAGAAAACCATATGCCTCCTTTGCTATAAAGTCATTGCTATGTACTCTACCTCAATCAAAGACAATGCAACATCTTTTTGAGAGGAGGCTTTCCAAAACTCATTGCACCACCTATCGGCGTAAACATATGCCCCGCTAAAGATGTGTGGTCATCAAGTTATTGACATGATTTGAATTCACATAACCTATGGTCTCGCTGCCATTATCGACCTTATGATACACTATATTAATGTTTGTTATCCCCTTTAAATATCTAGAATTTGCTTCACAACTTCCTAATAAAATCTTGCTTTGGCACTTCATGTAACGCTAACAACTCTCACAGCTTGTGAAATGTCAAAACTATGCAGACCATAGCATTCATTATACTACCCATCACACTAGTATATAGAACATGTGAGATATGCTCATAGTCCTCATCCTCTTCTTTGCAGAGACAAATTATCATAAGGTTTAAAGTGCTTGGTTAGATGTGTACTTATAGATATTGTCGACTATACACTAGAACATGAAATGATCTTCTTAGCTTATTTCTATTAAGATTGACAACAAAGAGAAATATTGACATGATCTTTGACAAAACTACTATGCTTCGAAAGGAGAATCTTGAGAGTCAACTAGTAGAACAAATAGATTATGATGTTTGCTGAGGAAAATTCCCTACATAATTTTGAAGATTGATAAAACTTTTCTTAATTGTCTTTTCATTCTGATGACAAGTTTTTTCTAGTGGAAACTCTGAGTGTATCATAAAATGTTACTTATTAGACTCAAGATCATAGTAAAGATCTTATCCTTAATATTCAATCTCAACAGAATAAGGATATTGCTCCGACTATGAATCCTTGTGCTAACAGCTAGAAGATTGGTTTGGATTCCTTGCCTTATATAACGCGCGGACCCCTGGAGTGCCATAACTTAGCACAAAGGGACACTTAAGTACTATAAGTTATGAAAGTGATGCTTAAGTGCCAAAATCGGAGAGAAATTGATCACTTAAGTGCTACTTCGGTCAAAATCTAGCCAAAATGCTGACATGTCAATTTTTCGGCGAAGCGAGTGTAAAATGGTGTTGTTTTGGTGCTGACGTGGTAAAAAATTTAATATATATAAAGGGAGGTGGCTGTAGGGATGAGCCCTTAGTTGCCGCTGCCTCCCCGCCTCTGCTGGGAAGGGCTGATGATGGAGGGGGGAGGGTTGGCCGGGGTTGCCAGGCCCTAGCCAAGGGCCAGTGACCCCGAACGACCCTCCCCCTTCCATCGCCGACCCTCCTCGGTGACGGCGGGGAGGTAGTTGTAGTAGTTGAGGGTTGAGCCCTGAGTCTTGAGCCGTTCCCCCCCTCCCTTTTAATAATTTTTTTTTAGTTTTTTAATTTTTTTTTTTTCAAATTTTTCTAATTTCGGAAACAATTTCTGTGTTTTTTGAAAGTGCTTGGTAATTGTCCAAAATTTTTATTTCCGGATAGATATGCATTTGGTAGGATTCTTAATTTTTTGTTTATTTTAAAATTTAAATATTTTTATTATATTTTTATTGTGTTTTTCTTTTTTCTTTTTCCCTTTCTCTTCTTCCTCCTTCTTTGAGGTCGGTTGCCGGCCACTATCCAATGAGCTTGTAGGAGGCTCGCCTAGCCATTGGCAAGGCTAGGCCTTGCCCAGCTCGACCTCGCCAAATCTAGCGACGCTAAGCCTCGCGGTGGCCTGGCAAGGCCTGGGTGAGGTTGAGCTCGACTAGCCAAGGTGAGGCTGAGCCGCCAGTCAGAGGTTGACCTTGCCTATATTTGGCGAGGTTGAGTTTGTCTAGCCAAGGTGAGGTCGAGCCTTAATAGTTGGAGGTCGATGTCGCCCAGCCACTGGTGAGGCTCGGGTTGACGAGCCTCGCTGTGGCTGGGCATTGCTGGGAGCTGGTGACGCTCCAACGAGGTCATCGGTCCTCATTTGGCCAGTTGCCAGCCATGGCCGAGGTCGGCGATTGGCCAAAAGGAAGAAGAAGAAAAGCAAAGAGAAGAAGAGGAAAGAGAAAAAAAAAGATGAGAGAAAAAAATTAGACTTGATTTTAGGAATTGTTCCCAGAAATAAGAAGTAATCTTATTCTATTTCTTAATTCTGTTTCAAATATATTTTCGAGAAAAAAAATGAATTTTTGTTCTTGAGAATAAAAAATTTATCAAATGAATATTTGTTCTTTTTTTTGTTCTCGGGAACAAAAGAATACCAAACAGGCCTTTAGCGACTCGGCATGGCATTGTCCTTGAATGATGCGGATAAGCGATCTATTTTTCGAACAAATGATTAAGATAATACACATTTTCAGCATATTCCTACCTATAAGAAAGAAGTCAATGGCGTTCATTTGACATGGAAAGCAACATCCACAATTATGATAATAAAATTAAAGCACTAAAAACAAAAAGTAGATATCCATCCAAGCATATCTTGTGCACATGACACAAACTACCAACGTCAAATCTTTCTTCAGTCTTTATCCATATAATATGTCCACGAATAGCAGATCAGGCAAATACGGAAGCATATCTTTCTTCAAATGTGGTAAGAAAGTGAAGATTCGCGCTTCGAAATGAGCTTTATTTTGGGTTAGTTTAATCGTCAACGGTGGTGAGCAGCAGAAGATCTATTGGTTCACACAAATATATAACTGAACCATGTCACCGTCACCAATCTTTATTGATCTTTCTGACGTGGAGACCAAATAATCGGTAGCGAAAATAGTTCTTTGTTGTCCTTTCCCGGGCTTGAGCAGACAAAGCATAGCTGCCATTCACTATTTAAAATGTGTTTTGGAGCATCTGGAAATTCATAGTGGTTCTTTAATTTTCTTGTGGAGGTTGATCGATTAGTTTCCTGGGGTTGCTTCAAAAGATAAACATCTTCATCAAACGATGTCTTTTAGTTGTCTGTACAATGGAAGTCTGGTAAACATATGGGTTCTGAAGCTATACAAACATTAGCGTTCTAGTTTTGATTCCTAACTGAAACTAGAGCTCAAAACTACCACATGACATGAAACTTGTGCTGCAACTCTCCATTGCCTGTTTGCCATGGTGGAAGTCCATGAAACCGAAATGATTCAATGAAGTTCACCAAGAAAAATGAATATACCACCCAAACAAAGAAAGCATCAATTTGTTACGAAGATCTTTGTTTTTCAAAAGTTTTTGATTATTTCAGATTACAAGATCTAGGAACAGCAATTGCCACAAAGTGCAACCGGAAATCTTGTGGTAGGATTACAACACAATAAACATGGCGAAGCAGAAGAAAGTCCGTGTTTTTACAGAGTGAATCAGACGTACTTGTCTATCAGTAGCATCCAAACGCAACGTCAACCAGTCGCGGGGGTTGCTATCAGGCAAAGAGGAGTTCTCTTGAAAGTCGTGAGGCCGCAAGCTTCTTCCATGTCAATATCTTCAACACTCATCCCTTCAGGCTGTTTCCAATTGAACCGATGAAGGAGATTAGCCAATGCAAGCTCAACTATCACCACACCGAAGTTTATGCCGGGGCATCCCCGCCTACCAGAACCAAATGGCAGAAACTCGTAGTTCTGTCCATTGAAATCGATGGAGCTGCTCAAGAACCTCTCAGGCCTGAACTCTTCTGGGTTTTCCCAACTTTTTGGGTCTGTGGATATTGCTGTCAAATTGATGAATACAGTTGTTCCTCTAGGAATTTCGTATCCCTTTATCTTGCAGTCCTCAATCGTCGCTCTTGGAATAAGAAGAGGGAGTGGTGGATGGAGTCTTAATGCCTCTTTGATGACTGATGTTAGGTAAGTGAGTCCTAGAAGGTCACTCTCTTCAACCTGTAACTTCCCTTTTGCTGCTTCTCGAACCTCTTCTTGTGCTTTTCTCATCATAGATGGATGACGGGCGAGTTCTGTCATTGTCCAAACTAGAGTGGCTGCTGCGGAATCTGTACCTGCATTGAACGTGTCCTGAAATAAAATCCCAGGCAATTAGTCCCAATCGCTTTCTGTTTTGATCTAGTTTGTAACAGAGTGATAAGAAGTGAACAGAAGGAAACATATGCTGGACAAATAGGGCAAAGAGGAACATACTGTTAATACGCCTTTTATCTGTTCGCCTGTGAGGGTAATCATTTGATTTGGATCCCTTTGCAACCGAAGCAACACGTCAACAAGATCTTCGTGATCGGGTTTAGGCCTTTTAGGGTCTTGGTGCTCCTCAATCACTTCATTGTACAACTTGTCTAACTCACTGAAGCTCTTTTCAACCTTTGCCTTGAACCCATTGAGCCTGTTAAACCAAGCTATCTGCGGAAACAGATCTGCAACACAAAAGCCCCCTTGCAACGCTCTGTGTTTCACGAAGCATCTCGTGAAATTTGCTCTTTACACTGCCGCCTTCAGCCTGCCATTTCTTACCAAAAGTCACTTGGCACACGATGTTGTTAGCCAATAGAAGTGCCAATTCACCAATGTTGACGGGACCTGGAAACGAAGTGATTGCGTCAAGCATGAGCTTAACCTCTTCCTTCCTCACAGATTCAAACAACCGGACCCTCTTACTGCTCAGGAGTTCTAGGATCACTATTTTCCTGAGCTCTCTCCAGGAATCGCCGTAGGTGCCAAAACTCACATCAGAACAATTGTATGTTAACTTCTTCACCGCATAAAAGGTGGGTCTGCCGGAGAAAGCACGGTCATGGGCCTTGAATACTTCTCTGGCGACTTCTTCGGATGAGATGACTAAAGTGGGAATAGAGCCAAGCTGCAGAAACATGATCTGGCCATACCGTTTTGAGAGTTGAGCAAGCGAACGGTGAGGCAAGGAGCCGAGCTGGTGCAAATTCCCGATGATCGGCAACTTCCTAGGGCCGGGAGGGAGATTCCTAGATGCTTTTCTCTTCTTCTTAGTATCAATCAATAAGACTAGTGACAGAGGTACCGCAAGAGCGCATATGAGGGCCACAACAAGTTGAAGAAAACTCATGGCGTGAAATCCTTGCAAAAAATTATGAGCGATGAAACCAACGTATGAAGAGGTTTATCATAAGAGGTCCGGTGATTAATAAGTCATAAGGAGATGGAAGTGAGAGATTTACCAGAGAGAATCGGAAGATCCGGACGTGTCCGCTACTCTAAGATATAGAATAAGCCTGATACATTCATTTCGATCGCGGTTGAAAACTTCTCGACCGCGATGCACCTCTAACACTTTCTGTGGAGTTATTACACGGTACGTGGGTCCATTTAACTAGCTTGCCTACATCATGGAAGATGGTGACATTGGGGTTTGAAGATGGCAACCGGTGAACAGAAAAAGCTTGTTGATTAATTGGCCGTAAATGAACTTAATCACACAGAAAGATAAGGACCCCTCGCATTGTTTAATTGGAAACAATTTCTCAAGTGAAGTTCCAAACACGCCTTCCTTTTCTTATTGCATTCCTGGTTGATATAGCTATGACTCTGTTGTTATGTTTTGACACGGAAGCCTGGCCGGCTCTTTACAATTGAATCATGAGCGAGAGAAATTGACAGAGGATTAAAATGAGGAGTGTAAAGGACGCAACAAATTTACGTGATTCGGTCCAAGTGTCGGTATCTGCATCCACAAGAGAGAGTTAGCTGCAAATAATTCACTAATCAATAAGAATTACATGGCTATAATTCATACACTTGAGTGTTTTCTGTCCTGAAAGTTTCACCTACTACCCTCTTTGTTATTAGGAAAAATCTCACCAATAAGCCAAAGAGGGAATCCCTTTTGGTTGGATAAGATGACAGAAGGACCACAGGAGACATGAGTATGTCTTTAGACTGTTTTGCATGAACTTTGGGACATAAAATTTGGGTTATTCCTACTTAAGTGGGGAAGAAAAATATTTATCCAGGAACTGGAAGGAGGTGTCGGTGGGGAAGAGAGATATTCACAAGAGGGAGGCCTTTCCGGTTGGATAAGATAACAGAAGGACCATTGGGCCACTCAAAAAATACACAAGGACCATATGACAAAGCATAGACAACAAAAGAACCATGCGTCACTCAAAAAACACAATGATTTTGCTCTTTTTTTTTTTTCTTTTACTTTGTTTGGCTTTTCTCTTCGTGTCTTCTCATGTGGGAATTACTTCTCCTTTTATAATGCTAAAGGTAGGAAAATTGTCCAAAAAATCCTAAATGTATTGCACTTTTACCACTTTAATCCCAAAATTTTCAATTTTGTCAATTAAATTCTAAACCTTTTCATTTTTTGTCAATTGAGTCCATTCGGCTAATTTTAGCTGAAAATCGTAAATGTGAACGTTGGTTGTCTTACGTGACACAATTGATGCTAACGATAACAAATTCTAATAATATTTTAATATTTTTGGAATATTTTCATTTTCCTTTGGTTTTTGCTTTTTTTTTCCTCGGCCAGGCTCACTGACAACCCTTGCGGGTCGCAAAGGCCTTGCTCATGGCTGGTGAGGCTATTGGGCCTTCGCGGCCTCACTAGTTGCAGGCCAAGGTGTGAAGGCCCTCATTGGATCTGGTTGAGGGCATTCACGGGCCCACCGGCATGGGCAAGGTGATCCTCACCTAGATCTAGTGAGGGCCTTCAAGCCTTTGTGGCCTCACTGTTGGCAAGTCAGGATGCGAAGGCCCTCATTGGATCTGGTTGAGGGCCTTCACGGACCTACCGGCATGGGCGAGGTGATCCTCCCCATATCAGGCGAGGGCCTTCAAGCCTTCATGGTCTCACCAGGTGCATGCCAAAGGGCAAAGGCCCTCATTGGATCGGGTTGAGCCTTTGAGCCCTAGCCTGCAGCCTATGAGGGTTGCTGATGACCCCATTAGCACGAAAAAAAAAAAAAAAAAAAAAAAAAAAGGAAAAGAAAATAAAATTAAAATAAAAATTTCAAAAATATTATTAAAAATTATTAATGTTAGCGTCGGACATATCACATAGGGTAATTGGCATCTACATTAGAGATTTTTGAACAAAATTGACTAGATAGACTCAATTGGCAAAAAATGAAAAGATTTAGACTTAATTAGTAAAATTGAAATGTTTAGAATTGAAATGGTAAAAATGTAATAAATTTATGATTTTTTGAATAATGTTTTCAAGAGATAAGGCGTCTCCATTATTGCTTGTCAAAGTCCACTGCGCATAAGGGAATTGAAGTCTTCGCTGCTTCTAGTAAAAAATATACCATCCTATTGCAAACAACAAATCTCTCGCGTGATTTGCGGCTGAAGAACAAATCTCTCCCCTGCGGCCAAACTTGAACGAAACCCATGTGCAGCTTGTGAGATTCAAACAAATTAAGACAAGCATGCTGCTTTCTTTCGCTTCTTTCTTCCACGCATGAAGATAGAATTAACGTTGGAAGAAAAACAATATCTAAGACCTCACAAAAGTTCGACTTATATTCCATATATTCACGAGCTTTGGACCATGTTTATACGATGGGTTTAAATTGGAGATTTAATTTAACAATTCTTCATCTTGATTCGACTTCATAGTCAAGTCATTTCATTATCCATGCCAGATATCCCAATGCCTCAACAGGCATTCACTCTCTACGTAAGCCAATTAAACACCATCAAAGCTCGAGCTTCGCCAAAAGAATGGTTGCGCTTTGATGCCGAAACATGAATTGTCAGATTGGATATCATAGGATAGCCCGGTTATAAGCTTCATATTTGAAATGGGGTTATACGCGTGTGCATGTACGTGCTGATCTCAGAAGCTAGCTAGTCCTTGACTTAAACTGCTTGAAATTATGTACTTGCAGACCAAGTACATGACATATTCTTAACTATAGAACAATAGATCACAGATAGCATGCTTCTGTAACAAGCAAAGGGTGATTGATTACTAAGTCGGAAAGATTTCTAGCCAGCTAGTTTGCTTGTCTCTGCCATCATCTAGGAGAAGCGGGGTTTGACTGCAACCATGAGGTTGGCAATTCTGTGCATTGTGATTGCAAAAACTTCAGTCATATCCAAATCCTTAGGCTGGATCCCATCAGGAAGCTCCCAGTTGAAACTGTGAAGAAGTTGAGCTAAAGCAAGCTCAACACTGGCATTTCCAAATGCAATCACTGGGCAGCTCCTTCTACCTGCACCGAAGGGTATCAGCTCAAAATCCTGCCCTTTGAAGTCAAAGTCGCTATTTTCATTGAGAAATCTTTCTGGTTGAAACGATTCTGGATCGACCCAGGATTCTGGGTCCCACCCAATCGACCAAGCATTGACAAAGAAACGGGTTTTGCTGGGATGGAGTACCCATCAATAGTTATGTCCTCCATAGATTCTCTGGGGACTAACACTGGAGCAGGAGGGTACAACCGGAATATCTCATTAATGACGGCCTTCAAGTATTGCAGTTGAGGTAGGTCAGTTTCTTGCACGAATTTTCTCTCTCCAACGACACTTCGTACTTCAGCTTGTGCTCTTTCCGTGGCTTTTTGATTGATGACAAGCTCTGTCATTCCCCAATCAAGGGTTATGAACGTTGCATCAGTTCCTGCTGCAAACATATCCTGCAAAATCCATACGCTACGTATGAAAGGTCTCTTCTTTCTAAGGCATCTGCATGGCTATACGAGTGTATTGATGTTATAAAATACCGAACAAGAGGGAAGAATGATTCACAAACCAGGATGATGGCTTTAACATTGTCCCTGGTCAGAGGCATATCACCATAACCGTTCTTCAGTATATCAAGTAGAACATCCACGAGATACTTGTGCAACTCCGTAGCTTTGTTTTCTTTTCGATGGTCTCTCAGTATCTCGTCAAAAAGGTTATCAAAGCGCTGAAATGTGTGCTGAAGTCTGGACTTCATCCCGGTCAGGCTGTGGATGAATTCCATGGAAGGAAAGAAATCTCCTATGCTGAATCCTCCGAGAAACTCCTGATACTCTCCTCCAGCATCTTTTGAAACCCATGCCTGTCGTAGTCCCCTCCTCCTGAAAAATCCCTCCGGAAAGCTACCCGACAGAGAACATCATTTGCATAGAAACCAAGCAGTTTAGTTAGATTTGTGGCGCCTGGAAAAAACTGTAATATGGTCAACTAACCGAGCAACTTCTTCTACCCTGACATGACTGTATGACTGAACCCGTTTTGCGCTAAGCAGTTCAAGTATGCAAATTCTTCTTATATGCCTCCAATAAGCACCATAGGGGGAGAAGACCACGTCAGTGCAATCATAGAACAAGTGTTTGGCGGAGAAGATCTGAGGACGGCTCAAAAGTGCGAGGTCGTGGGTTGTCATTACCTCCTTCGCCATTCTAGCTGAGGAAACAACTACGGTTGGCATTTCACCAAGCTGTAAGAAGATGATTGGGCCGTATGTTCTCACAAGGTGGTGGAGGGATATGTGTGGCAATTTGCCTAGCTGATGGAGATTTCTGAGGATCGGTAACTTGGGAGGGCTTGGTGGGAGGTTGTACTTTCTTTTCCTACGCTTGTTCTTTAAGAGAACTACAATTACAGCTGCTACTACCAAGGTTGAGAGAAACAGATGCTGAAGGAGAGCCACTTTCATTTCACGAGAAATTTGCACAGTATGTGATGTTGCAACTGTGGTCTTATTTGATCTGTATACAGTCTCTTCCTATACAAGGGACTTGTAGAAACTATCTCAGTGTGCTGAAAAATCTTTCGGTTTAGTCAATATAAGTCGAGTTAGCAGATGTCACCCTTTCTTTTGGTACTTCTGTGATAGGTTCCTCATGGTTCAAGACATCAGCCCTAGTTGCAAGTTGGCGTGTGTTCCTTCATCTTATCCCCTTAGCATTGCCTCAGGATAATCATCTTTGGTGGGGTTATGATAGTATACTACCAGGATAGGGGTAAAAATAGCAGGAAATACGAATGCTGTCGTGACACAAGTTGCCCAACTATCTAGTGATCGCTCAGTTACTGGTCTTGGAATTGTTTGGACTGTTGTGTGGACAACTGGTTTGTGGTCCTCCTTTTCTAGATCGATACGTAGTCCACAGTCAGGCCAATCATCGGAAGCCCCATGCCTTTGGAAAAATCTCATTGGTCTTGGAATTGTCATAGTTTAGAAAATTCCCTTATGATAGAGATCTGCCAAGAAATTAGGTCATTCAAAGACTTTTCTTGATGTGTCATGTGATGGAAATGAAAATGCTAGTACTAATACCTAGAATGGGGTGAATAGGTGTTTAAAATAAACCTTGACAAATAAAAGCGGAATAAAATAAGTTGTGAGCAAAATTTGAAAAATGATCAGAGTCTGATTACACGAGCTACCAAACTTCTCGTGAAAATTCAGAATTAGGTAATAGATGGAATAGATTTTTGCGAAACTTAAGACGTTACAACGAATAAAGCTAAAAAGAGTAGAGGGAAGAGAAAATTGCATACGAAATTTATAGTGGTTTGGCTTAGATCAAGCTTAAGTCCATTTTTCCATGCTGGCAACCTTCTGGCTGAACTTCACTAAAGTATCAACAGAGAAGTACAATATTTTGAGTGCAAACACTTAGTGCAAGATTTCTTTTTCCCACACTAAGTCACTCTTCTTATGATTTTATTTCTTGAATACAATTTGTAAGAGCTGTCATTAAAGAACAAGTGGTTGGAAATACCTCGGACTTTGAAATTTCAATTTTCACGCTCTATCTCAAATAAACTGAATGACTACCTTAAATACTCTTCCACGCCTTACTAGCTGTTGGCATTCTCTAGAGGAATTTCTTCCAATCAATTCGTTAGACATAATCGATTAAGGAAATTTTGTAACTGTTTGAAGATTGAGATGAAAATCCAGACGGAATTCGAGGATTCCTCCTCGGGGCAAATACTTTTATGCATACCTCTTCCGGTTGATCTACACCATACTCCATTGATTCTTGTTGCCCATATAATCAGAATCTAGGTTTTCATAAGTAGATGTTTGCCAAAAAGAAACTTGTCTTTAGGATTAATTTCATCAATTCGTGATTGATTCCATCAATGTATTTATAAAAGATAAGTGAGATTCTTCGCTAGAAAGTCAGATATTAAGGAATAAATCTCTATTATGTTCATATTAAATCCTTATTGCAAGATCAATAAATCTGAGTCTGATTATATCTTCATTTTGGACTTGGTTTTGGTCCGTATTGTTTTAGAGTGTGAAAGACTTCTGGAATTAATAGACTTTGACAAGAGTTTGTGATATGTCTTCAGAAGTCTACGTTTTTTTAGAATAAGAACAAGAAAAAAAACAAGAAAGTTTTGTCAACTTCAAAACCTGGTAGGAGTTTTCTGAACAATCTCCTCATTTTTTATGATGACAAAACTTTCATGTAGATTTAAGCATAATATGAAGGTTATCTTGCGAAACAACACTTTAGCAACACATGATAATCAATAGAGATAACAGATAGTAAGCACAATAAAGTCTACATTCACAAAACACACCAATCAAAAGTTTGCATAAAATAAACCACACCAGCATAGAAAAACTCAGTTAGCACCAACTAAAGCTTCAAATTTGCAAAACTCTATCCTTTTTTGTCAACAACAAAAAGCGAAAATCAAACAATCACAAAGAAAATAAGAAAAAAGAGTTTGGTTCTAAAAGAATCAGGGTTGCCTAGGAACACGAACAAGTTGGAAATCTTCCAAAGTTTGTACGGTCTCCTCAAGCTTAGTTAAGCACTGATGGAAGACAGTCTCAACTTTCGCTAAATTCTGAGATGCCTGCTGATTCATGGTCTGAACTTTATTATCAAGAGACAGTACCTTTCCGGTAAGAGAGTTTGAGGCAGCATGCAACTTCTGGATTTCAACTTCTATTCCATATTGCTATGCCTTAATCTCTAAAAGGAACTCCACTATTCGAGGATAGTTTGATTATGGTTCAGTTTGGGCACTAGCTTCAGCAAAATGTACTAGTGGAGTATCTAGAGGTGAAGGAACATTGACCTAAACATGTAAAATTTATTGCTCCCCCTGAACATTAGCTTCTTTGTCTTGACCCTAAGGAGAAACTTCAGGGAAATGAGATGCATAAATATCTTCGACATTTGGAGGAGGTCGATTGATGCCATCACTAGCAGTTGGTTCAACAATCTAGTCATTCAAAGGAGTTTTCTCATCTACTCTCCCTGTCACAATGCCTTCAGTTTGTGGAAGAACTCTTTCTCCTTCCTACACTCCTTCTCTTCTAGCATTGGTTTGTTGACCAATTCCCTTCTCTCCAACATCTCCTACATCAACTTCCCTAGTATTTTCTCCTTCCTTGTTAGAATGCTCATGTCCCTTGTTCATATTGGCATCTCTCTCTTCATCATCTAAGTCATCCTCCTCACTCTCTTTTACTCTAGTTTCTTCTTCTTCACTTTCTTCTTCCGGTTCTTTCTCGCTCTCATCCTCTTCTTCTTCCTTAGAATCGGCTATGCCACCAAGAGGATCATGCATGACAACGTTATCACAGTATCAGAGATAGTCTCATCTTCATCATCTTTCTCTTCTTCGTCTTGTAGAAGAAGAACATGTCATTTTCTCTTTGAAGTTCGTGAGACAACGCTTTTCCCTTTGCGTTTCTTCTCAACCAAAGATCCTAACTTAGCTTTGCTAGCAGATTCTTTCTTCAAAAGTTTCAAGGCTCCAAATAGATCTTTTAATCTCATTTTGAGATCATTTTAAGTCCAATTTGCATGGGAATGATGGTTCTTGAGCAAAAATTGGAAGGCGATTGAATCTGGAAGTGTTAGAAAAGTCTAGTTACCAATGATGTATATGGAAGTTGTCCTTTTCCCTTCATGACAATTTTGTACATGTGCAGTAAGATTGTGGGAGGGAGTGAGAAAGCAACACCATTACAGATGGCCCACATCATTTTTACCTCAAATCTAGAAATATCAATTTTGGAAGCAGCCTTGGGTCTCATGCAGTTGATGATGATCTTGTTGAGTAAAATATTAGAAGCAAACATTCTAGAGTAAGTAATGCTTCCCCTAGGAATCTTGTCATTCACCAAAAACTTGGTGACCTCTTCATTGGTCACATTGATGGGCAAGAATCCACTCTTTTCTACTCCTAGAATATTAGCCAACAAATTAACATCAATATCAAACACTTTATCACTCACAGTAAATTAAACATAAATGGGATCCAAAACAAATAGGTTGAAATAAAAGTAAGCAGTCAATTCGGGATAAGCATCAGATGACTCCACATAGAACCTTTCCATCTGAAGCTTGGAAAATTTTTCTCACAAATTCACCTTGATGGAATCAAGGAAATCAAAATATACGGTTCAAGGGTTGATGACTCTTCTGTTTAGCATCTGTGAGTAGACTTTCTTATGGTCCTTTGACCAAAACAACTTCCCTTTTGTTCCAGCGACTTCTACAGCAACACCCATTTTGGGTTGGAAATTTTAAACACCTCTCATCATCATCTTCCTTTTTGCTTTTAGTTTGACCCTTTGTGCCAAAGCGAGGATTAGTGGGAAAGTTTGAAAATTCATTTTCTGCTCTTCCAGCTTCGACCAGCCCTAAGTTTTCCATAGCTCTCAAGAACAAGGTTTTGTTCCCATAGCCATTTTCTTTCAATAATGAGCTTATGAAATCCATGGGACTTCCTCCCTTTTTCAAAAACTCATAATGTTTGTGAAGTACCTCGGCATTTTTACCAAAATAGGTGTCGCTTCCTAAGTAATCTCTTTTTCCACTGATTGCCGATTTGTGCTTCAAGGCGATTCATCCTTGGTGAGATCAAAGTGCGTTGGACCTTCAGGGACAAACCAAGGCCTGCGACTAGCAATGCAAGACGATTTCCTTTGATAAGACATCGAAATGGACCTGGAGGATTTTGATGACATGTTCATGAGTGATCGAGTGAGAAATTTTACAAAGAATGTGAGAGAAGCGAGAGTTTGAGAGAAATATTAAGGTTTGCAGAGAGTCAAATTATCGGGGGTAAATGGTCAAAGATTTTATTTAAAGAAAATGAACCTAGGCAATCGAACATGCACAAAAAAACACTTTCGTTTTAAAAAAATTAAAAAGTAACTATCAATAATTTTTGAAATAATAATTCCGAAAAATCAGTAGAGATATAACAATTTCCAAAAATATAAAAAGCAAGTAATAAGTCGAGAATAATCATACCTATTCAAGAAGGAAAGAAACTTACGTGCCAAAATTTGAAATATGACTACCTAAGTCTGGAAGGCTTTCGGAAGGATGTTTCTACTATAGGTTGAACTGATGAGTTTGCTCGTCCATAGACTTTAACCAGATGCAAAACTAGTATTCAGCTTTTCACGAATGAACTCGAATAATCTGTTATCCAGTGGCTTAATGAAGATATATACTAGTTGATGCTTCGAATCAATGAATTGAACATTGATTTCGCCATTTTGTACATGGTCTCTTATGAAATAATGGCGAATTTCAATATGCCTTGCTCTTGATTGCATTTGTGTTGTCACATCTGATTTCAGTGCAATGTTCTTATATTCAAAAATCCTTTAGTTGTTGTCTGATCCAAAGAATTTGTAAACAACAACTTTCAAGAGCAACATATTCCGCTTCTGCCGTTGAGTGTCACAGTACTCTGCTTCTTTGAAAACTAGGACGCTAACATTTGTCCCAAGAGTTGGCACATTTTTTAAGTACTTTTTCTGTCAACTTTATAACTAGCTAGATCAGCATCTAAGTATCCAAGTAATGTAAAGTCTCATCTTTTTGGATACCACGGACCTAATTTTGAATTCGTTGCAATATATTTGATAATACGTTTAATAGTACTGAGATGAGATTCTCTAAGATCGGCTTGCAATCTAGCACACATACACACACTGAATAATATGTCATGTTAAGAAGCAATAAGGTAGAGAAGAGAACCAATAATGCTTTTGTATGTGTTTTGGTCAACTTTCTTTCCATCTTCATCCTTGTCAAGTTTGGAAGAACTTGGCATGGGAGTCTCGGTCTTCTTGCAATTTTCCATCCCAAACTTCTTGATAACATCTTTGGCATATTTTTCTTGATAGATGAAAGTTCATTTCTTTGATTGTCTGACTTATAGACCCAGAAAGAATGTTAACTCACCCATCATGCTCATTTTGAATTTTTCCTACATAAACTTTGAAAATTTCTTGCATAGACTTTTGTTAGAAGACCCAAAGATTATATCATTTACATATATTTGAACAAGTAAAAGTTTTTTTCTTCCCTTTTGATAAACAAAGTTGTGTTGACCATTCATTTTTTGAAACCATTGCTTACTAGAAACTTAGTCAGTCTCTCATACCAAGCTCAAGGTGTGTGTTTTAGACCATATAAAGCCTTCTTCTATTTGTAGACGAAGTCTGGTTTTCTGAGATATTCAAATCCCGGTGGTTGTTCCATATAGACTTCTTCTTGTATGAACCCATTTAGGAATGCACTCTTGACATCCATCTTGAATAACCTGAAATTATGAAAACATGCATATGCAAGCAATAGTCTTATGGCTTTTAACCTTGCTGCAGGTGCATATGCTATTCCTTCTTTTTGTGTATAACATTTTGCAACAAGCCTTGCTTTGTTCCTTGTTACTTTACCCTTTTCATCAATCTTGTTTCTAAACACCCACTTTGTTCTAATCACAGATTTTCCTTTTGATTTTGGAACTAACTCCTAAACATCATTAATTTTGAATTGTCTGAGTTTTCCCTGCATTGCTTCCATCAGGCTTTCATCAGATAAAGTTTCTTATACTCCCTTTAATTCTATTTCAAAAATAAGAGTTAGGGCACTTGTGTCTCCTTTTACTTTGGATTTGGTGCAAATCGCTTCTTTTATATTGCCAATAATGAGCTTTTTAGGATGGCTTGATTTGTACTACCAGTTACTGTTAGATTTGTCACTTTCTGCAAGGGTTTTCTAAACGTCAGTTTTCTTTGATTCTTCTGACTTTTCTTCTACCTGACTTTGATCACCAGAAGATTGAGGTTCCTTGGGGGAATCATACTTTATTAAGTTTGAAACTAGTTTAGACTCTTCAAGTTGAGTCTCATCTTGTTGGTTCTGAACACCTTCTTGAAATTTGACATTTATGTATTCTTCGACAGTCTATGTATTCTTGTTGAAGACCCTATAAGCTTTGTTTGAAGTAGAGTAGCCAAGAAATATACCTTCATCCAATTTTTCTTCAAATTTCCCAGGCCAATCATTTTCATTCTTCAAATGGAAGTACGGACACTGGAGTGCCAAAACTTGGCACGAGCGGACACTTAAGTGCCAAAATTTAGGAAAGTGACAATTAAGTGCCAAAATCAGAGTAAAATAGATTAGTTAAGTGCCAACGGCGAGAAAATCTGGCCAAATTGCATATGTGGCATTTTCCAACGACATGCTTTACCGACGTGGCAAATATTAAAAAAAAAAAAAACACACTTGGACAAGGAAAACAACGTCTCCCCATCCACTTTGGCTTGGCCAAGCTAAACGATGTTGTTTTTCATTAGTGCTAAATGACGTCGTTTAGCTTATTTTGGGTTTAACTAGTCGTCACTTGCGTTCACACCAGATCTGACATCCTCTCCATCGCCGTTTATAGGTCGTCGTTCGTAGGTCATCGCTCATCATTGTCGCTTGCCGTCGTCGCTTGCTTAGGTTTGTTCTCTTCTTCCTCTCCCCTGTGGTGAAATTAGGGTCCAACTCGTTTATTAGGGCTCCAACTTGAAATTTGGGGGTCAGCTGGGAAATGTAAGGCTTGGATGGTATTGATGTGAGATTTAGGGCTCATATGTGGTGCTAGAACCTTATTGGGGTTCGGATTGACAGTTTAGGGCTCGGCCTCGAAATTTAGGGCTTGACGGGGAAAAATTAGGGCTTAGATGTTGTGCTAGGTACTGTGGTGTGTGATTTAGGGCTCGAATGTGGAATTGTGATGTGCGAAAGTAATTTTTAGGGGTTAGATGTGAAATGTGATGTGCAATGGTGATTGTTAGGGTTCTCAGTAGTGTCGTGGGGATTTCTGGGCATTTTTTTTTTTAAATTTAAGTGTTGAAATTGGTGTCGTGAGGACCCATGCTTATATGGGAGACCTCTCAATATTTTAAGAGAATGCGACATAATCAAAGTAGCTGTCGGGTGGGGACCTCTATTTGTCTTGAGGGCATCTTTCCGATTAAAGTAGCTGTCATCTGACTTATGCATATTTTCCCTCTTTCTTCTTTTCTTTAATAAAGTCTATGAGAGTGTAGGGACCCCCACATGCAATTGTTATTGTCCTTTGTGAATGTGGTCCCAAAAGTTAATTGTATTTTTTTCCTCTTTGATTACAAAAATGGCTTATGATAAGGACTATGTTGCTGTCATCGTTTACTATGGTGGGGATTTTGCGATTGGGGGAGGATGAGTGGGAGTATGAGGGGAGGAATGATGGTACTATCTTTGTAGATATAAAGAAGACATCTTATATTGGATTTATTAGGGATATAGTGACATATTTGCCTTGTAAAGTACAAAAGTTGTTGTATTGTGCTCCTAGGAAAGGCTTGAAAGATGGTTTGAGAACTTTGGAAGATGATAATGGTTTTAGGGATGTCCCATGGTTGGGAAGGCCACAATGGCCTCACTAAGGGCCTTTGTGCCCTCATCGGATCTAGTTGAGGGCCTTTGTCAACCCCATTAGTTGCAGGCTAGGGCATGAAGGCCCTCATTGGATTCGTGGCCTTGCTAGCATGGGCAAGGCGGTCCTCGCCCAGGTTTGGTGACGGCCTTCGAGCCCTCGCTTGCAATCTACGAGGGTTGCCAATGGCTCTCACTAGCATAGAAAAAAAAATCAAAGCAAAAAGGAAAATAAAATAGAAATATAATAAAAAAATTGAAAAATATTATTAAAAATTGTTAACATTGGCGTTGGAAAGGTCACATAGGATAGCGTGCGTCTACATTAGAGATTTTTGAACAAAACTGATCGGATAGACCTAATTGGCAAAAAAAGAAAATGTTTTAAATTCAATTGACAAAATTGAAATACTTAGAACTGAAATGGTAAAAATGCAATAACTTTAGAACTTTTTGACTAATTTTTTTTTTTTCGAGAGACAAGATTTCTCCATCATTGCTTGTTCAAAGTCTACTACGTGTGAAGGGAATTGAAGTCTTTGCTGCCTCTAGTAAAAAATATACCATTTCACTTGTCTCCAATAGCAAACAACAAATCTCTCACATGATTTGCGGCTGAAGAACAAATCTCTTCGCTGCGGCCAAACTTAAATGAAACCCATGCGCAGCTTGAGAGATTCAAAGAAATTACGCTTGCTGCTTTCTTTCACGCATGAAGATAGAATTAACGTTGGAAGAAAAACAATATCTAAGACCTTACAAAAGTCCAACTTAGACTTCATTTATTCACAAGCTTTGGACCATGTTTATATGACAGATTCAAACTTGAGACATAATTTAACAATTTTCTATCTAGACTTGACTTCATAATTAAGTTATAGTGTTCATTATTCATGCCATCTATCCCAATGCCCCGATGGGATTCACTCTCTAGATATGCCAATTAAACTCCATTGAAGCTCGAGCTTCACCAAAAGAAGGGGTTCATCATCATGTCTATCGCGTTTTCCACTATTGCAATTTTCTTCATAAAAACCTTGCCCATTGCTTTGACATCTTAGACGAAGTGGTCCCTAATGTTGATATGTTTTGTTTGCTCGTGATAAATCGGATTATAAATTACATATATTGCGCCTTGGTTGTCACAGTGTATAATGATGCTTTTCTACTCCAATCAAAGGTCTGAGAGAAAACCATATGCCTCATTCGCTATAAAGTCATTGGCATGTACTCTAACCTCAATCAAAGACAATGCAACATCTTTTTGAGAGGAGGCTTTCCAAAACTCATTGCACCACCTATCGGCGTAAACATATGCCCCGCTAAAGATGAGCGGTCATCAAGTAATTGACATGATCTGAATTCACATAACCTATGGTCTCACTGCCATTATCGACTTTACGATACATTCTATTAGTGTTTGTTGTCCCTTTTAAATATCTAGAATCTACTTCACAACTTCCTAATAAAATCTTGCTTTGGCGCTTCATGTAACACCAACAACTCTCACAGCTTGTGAAATGTCGAAACTATGTAGACCATAGCGTTCACTATACTACCCATCACACTAGTATATAAAACATGGGAGATATGCTTGTAGTCCTCATCCTCTTCTTTGCAGAGACAAATTATCAGAAGGTTTAAAGTGCTTGGTTAGATGTGTACTTACAGATTTTGCCGACTATACGCTAGAACATGAAATGATCTTCTTAGCTTATTTCTATTAAGATTGACAACAAAGAGAAATATTGACATGATCTTTGACAAAACTACTATGCTTTGAAAGAAGAATTTCGAGAGTCAACTAGTAGAACAAATAGATCATGATGTCTGCTGAGGAAAATTCCCTACATAATTTTGAATATTGACAAAATTTTTCTTAATTGTCCTTTCATTTTGATGACAAGTTTTTTCAAGTGGAAACTTTGATGTGTATCATTAAATGTTACCTATCAAACTCAAGATCATAGTAAAGATCTTATCCTTAATATTCAATCTCAACGGAATAAGGATATTGATCCGACTATGAATCCTTGTGCTAATAGCTGGAAGATTGGTGTGGATTCCTTGCCTTATATATATATTGATTGTTTGAAAGGAAAATATTGAATACAATCTTACTTATTTGGAACATCTCAATCTATCAATTGAACAATCAATTGAGGATGGAATGCTTTTCAAAAGGAAGGGCTCACCCAAAGCATTAATGTAATTACAGAATGGACACCGTTTTATCTTGGTAGCCATCGATTATTTTATCAAGTGGATTGAAGCCAATTCTTATGCCCATGTTACTACAAAGAGTGTGGCAAAATTCATCCGTCGTGATATCATTGCTCGATACGGAGTTCCTAAAGCGATCATCACTGATAATGGATCAAATTTGAACAATAAAATAGTGGATGAATTAGTTGATAAGTTTCATATTCGTCACTTGAATTCTTCTCCTTACCGCTTATAAATGAATGGAGTTGTGGAAGCGGCAAATAAGAACATCAAGAAGATTTTAGCTAAGATTGCTGAAAATTATTGTGATTGGTATGATCGGTTGCTATATGCTTTGATGGCCTATCGAACTTCTATTCACACTTCAACTAGGGCAACACCATTCTCTTTGGCATATGGAATGGAAGTCGTGTTACCCGTGAAAGTGGAGATTCCCTCAATGAGGGTACTTTTCAAGTCAAGCTCTTCGAGGCTAAATGGGTTCAACAAAGGTGCTACCTGGTGGAGCACTGATTCTTGTAGAAATGGATGGTCAAGAATTGCCAAGACCTGTAAACTCTGATGCTGTCAAGAAGTATTATTCATAAATAAAGTAAAAGGCCTCTGAGCTACTTTCGGATTAAATCCGAGCCACTTTAGGAAATTTGCACCATGCATCCCATGCATACATGTCGCATTTGCATGTTTGCTCATTATTCAGGCATCAAAAGATCTTCAAGGAAGACTTCACCTATCCATGGGAGATCAACATCAAGAGAACCAACCCCAAAAAAGCGACCACTTTCTTTAGATTTGAGAAGTGGCCTTGTTCTTTAGAACACTCAAAGAAATAGTCAGAACTTTAGAAGTGAATGCCTTTTTTGTTGAATAAAACTAATTTCTGTTTAAACTTTTTCAACCTTGTTTCCAAAATCTTCCCCAAAAGAGTCAATGGAACATATCTTTTGAAAAAAAATTCCATGCATTTTTATTCCCCATGGAGTGGAATTTAACCAATTGATGTTTTCAAAAGCTTGAAAAAGATGATTAAATATGCCAAATGGTAGAGCCTAAGACGATGAGAAGCAAACCTTTGACCAAACACGTCCTTATACACTCCTAGAGAGAGTTGAGTAAAAAGAACCATATCTTAGGGCATATGATTCATTTGTAGTGATTACATGGATTGAAATGATGAAGACATTTTTTTTATCGATCTCAAACACTATTAATATCCCTCGCTAACAACTTTGGGCCAAATAGGGAGAATTTTCAAAACAATCCTGTCAAGAACAATCCCACATTAGGGCAAAATAGGAGGTCTTGGTTGAAATTATGGGGCAAAAGATTGAGAAAGGTTTTATTGCCTTTACATGCATCAATTTTCTTGTGTTAGCTTTAGGTGATTTTTTGCGGAAGTTTGAAGCATTTAGAAGTGACGAAGAGCATTTCATTCACTACCCAAACATGATTACTCATTGCTTAGCCAATTTGAGCTTTATGCGCTTCTTTTGAAATCCTAGGTGATGATTATCTCCTCACATTGGGGCAAGGCATGTGATTTACCAACAAAAATGAAGAATGTTGGTCACATTTATAAGATCATTTGAGAGTTCTAGATACTCGAAAGAAAGTGAAAATCAAGGGCATGAAAAAGTGGTGTGCCTGGTAAAAGTAAGGTCAATGCTCATAAAAAAGAAAAAAAAAGATCAATGGTTGTGCAAAAAACTATTCATCAGAAAAAACAAGAAATGCTTTGCAAAGTGCAAATATTACATGCAATGTCACGAGAGGAAAGAGATTAACGCTCTCATGTTTCAAAACAAAATAGTCAAAAGGACTCTTGAGATATTTTGAATTTTAGGAGTCATGACCTTCAAAAGTTGTGTGATGGTAATAATGCCAAGATAATCACTCACTTTTAAACCCTTGATACTCAAAAAATTTCAAGCCTTTCAAGTCTCACCCGAACCAATATTACAATCCTTATCTGAAGTCTCTTCCGATTGGGATGGTTCGAGTCGAAATGAGAATTTCACATAGGAGCTACTGCTAGAAGGAGTGAAAGGAATCCTATCTTATCTTATCTTCGAGATTCTTGATTTGTAAACCCGATAAAAATATTGATCAAATATTCTTTTCTTGGCCTCAAAGTGCATAATCTTTATGGAAGCCCATTACCAAGCCATCATTATGGTCCCTTCAAAGATCCTTTGATCAACGAATTTGTATTCACTATGAACATTTCCAAAAACCTTAAGACCTACGTTATGTGGGACCCCTCTAGTGAGAATTGAACAGCTTTCCCACATCAATAGTCAGGGGTAAAAGCCTTTTTAAGAGCTAGTGTGAAAGACCTTTTTGATTAGGTTATGTTCAGTTTGGCATATTTGATTTAACTCTTAGATGGTTAATCAAATTTCATTTTGTTAAAATCCCCTCTGAAGGAATTTGATGATTAGTATTATTTACCAAGACATGTTTGAATGATTTTGCAAGATTAACTTTGCATTCTTGAAATCTTTTTCTCAAAATATATGTTCCCTAATGGATCGGTTTTTGATCAGCCTAAACTATAGCCCTTTTGTCTTAGGTTTTTTATTATCCTAAACCATAATCCCGTCCCTTAGGTTCCAAGTAAATCTTAAATCTCATCCCTTAGGTTCCTAGTAAGCCTTAAACTTTGTCCCTTAGGTTCTTGATAAACCTTAAACCTTGTTTTAGATTCCTGATAAATCTTAAATCTCGTCCGTTAGATTCCTAGTAAACCTTAAATCTCGTCTCATAGGTTCTTGGTAAACCTTAAATCTCGTCCTTTAGGTTCTTGGTAAACCTTAAATCTCGTCCCCTAGGTTCTAGATTATCCTCATAAACCTGGACATTAGGTTTTAGGTTATCTTATAAATCTTGCCTTCAGGTTCTAGGTTATCTTTAAACCTTGTCCTTAGATTTTAGGTCATTCTTAAACCTTGTTCTTAGGTTAGTGGTTATCTTTAAACGATTCACTTTTCGTAAAGACTTCATTCCTTCATTCCATTCAACGAGAGGGATGGAGAAAGAACCACGAGTTCGAACACCTTAATGAGTGAAGGTAAGTATTCAGGTATGTCCCTAAATCTAAAAATAATTTCTAATTAACACATGATTCCACTCAAATCTCTTTTTAGGTTTCTCTTATTTCACTAAAAACTAAGCCATATGTCATGTGATTTAATTAAATGGCCTAACTCTAATGAAAGGCAACAATCAATATGCAACTATTTACTCGACCTGCAAAATAATTAAGTAGGCCTATCATGCAATTTCTACAAGACGTGCAAGTATCAAATTACATAACCTAATTCTATATTAATGCACATGAAATTTTTTATATTTTTCATCAAAATTTGTAATTGAAAATAACTAAAAATCAAAATCTACCTAAAGTGGGACATTATGTATTTTAAGTTAGGAAATAAACTAACTAAAATCCTATCTTAACCTAGAAACTTATCTCAAAAAGTAATTCAATGCAAAGGTGTTATTTAATATAAATATTATCTAAACATGCATCCTAATTTAATTAAAAGGTAGTTAAACTATTCTATCATGCAAATCTATCTAAGAAAATCAATTCTAACCCACATAATATGCAATGCAATTTTTTGAATTTTTGGGATAAGGAAAAGAACAAATAAAGCAAGAAAATCACATAGATTACGAAATACCATCACATCGCCAAATATGTCATCCATAGTTCAAATTTGAAAACAATAACTAATCATCATTCTGTAGATAAAATTGATAAATTGATCTTATGCCTTAAAAATTAAAATACCGTGCAATTAATTATTCCATCTAAAATCTTATAAATCGGTTGTAGATTAAGAAATAAATCTTAATTGAGGATCCTATTACTCAAATTCAAGAATTTGATAATAATCTCAATCAAATTGAATCATAGAATATTCAAATTGATATCAAATGAGATAATCACCTAATTCAAATTATTGAGCGGGCAAGCTTCCAAATTGGAAGCTGCAAACAGCGAGCTCGGATGATGATGGGCGATGGTGTACGGCGGCGGTGATGTTCGTGGGAGTGGCACGGCACGGCTTGGCACGGTGGGCTTGAGCTTGGACAGTAGCAAGCGAAGTTGGGGCGCCGTGGGGTAGCTTAGTGATGAGGATGTCGTGGCTAGGGAACTTTGACAGCGGGACTCCTCGGTGTCCGGCTCGGCAAGGCTTGCTCACGATGGGTGGCTCCTTGGTGGCTGCTCGCAACCTTGAAGTAGTAAAGTAGAGGCGTCAGGATGTGCAAAACCAAACGAAACCCGATGTGGCATCCTAAAAATTCAAAGTCAAGCTATAAGGTGTGTTAAAGCCTCTAATTAGGTAATGAAATTACCTATGTTTTATGCTTTAGCCATTAGTCTCTTTTTAAGATTAGGTGATTTGTGCTTGTGTTTATGAGATTTTAAATTTGATAGATTAATGATAATAATCTATGCTTGGCCATGCATCTTATAAATTAAATTCCTATAAATAAAATGTCACCAGACTTTGGCCATGTGGAATTTAAAATTTAAAATTTATAGAAGAAATTATGAAAAGGGGAAAATTTAAATTTTATTAGGATGGGCCTTAGGTCCATTGGCCTAAGCTTTAGTGGGCCAAGCTAGTCGGCCCAATAGGAGCCCATGGTGGGGCTGTCGACCGGCCCATTGAGGCCCAAGGAGGTGTGGCCGTTGGCCACAAAAGGAGGCCCAAAAGGAAGGCCCAAGCCCAAGTCCATGCATGAGTTTTGACAAGTGGCAAGAAGGGTGGCATGCATTGGCCAATTGAAAGGCAAACCAATGATTACTAATGATTAGGAAATGGGGGAATAAAAGGGAAGAGGAGAGAGAGAGAGTGGCCGGTTGCTTGTTCGCCCAAAGAGAGAGAGAGATTGTGCGAGAGAGAGGGAGAGAGTGGCTGAGAGAGGAGAAGCCGAGAGGAGGGAGTTGCTGTCGCTCGCCATCCGTCTGCCGTGTGCCGCCGTGATCGCCGCCGTGTGCCGTCGTCCGTCCGGTCTAGAGGCAAGTTGGAGTCCTCTAGCTGCTCTTGCATGTGTGTGTGTTACATGTATGTCAAATTTTGGGTGATTAGGAGAGGAAAACCGAAGCTTGGATGGCTTGTTCTTGAGTGGTGTTGCTGTTTTCGCTTGAACAGTTTGAGTCAGAATGTTGTGTAAGCTTGCATGCATGTTTAGAGTCCGATTTTGGCTTCGATCTATTCATGAAAGTTGTAGCTAACATCTTAAACTACAACATAATAAAATTTGGTGGAAAATGATGGAGATTTGAGGGGTTAAACTCTCATCCTATAGAGACTTCAGATCTGGAAAATTTCATTGACCTTTTGATGGATTTGTGGTTGCATGTTGAGTTTTGCTAATAATCTCTCTTCTATTTCTTCATGAAAGTTGTAGGGGATATCTTAAACTACAACATAATTAATTTTGAAGTGAAATGAACAAGTATAACCTAGTAAATCGACTAGATCTTGAAGACGGTAATTCTGGAGATGTATTACAGGATACCCGAGACTTCATGGACCTAAATGTCGACTATACTCTGGATATTTGACTTGGATCTCTTCACAAAACTTTTAGAGAACATTTCTATGTATAACATATCAAAATTTCAGAGGAAATGAAGAAGAATAGGTAGGTGAAAACTCAGTATTTCGGAGAAGCATGTACTGGACGTTTCGGTGTTGGATCCAGAAGATTCGTGAGACTGTAGAAAATAATCTGAAAAGAATCTGACTTGGAAGTCTGCATGAAAAATGTACTATAATGTCTTGTCTATAACTCGGTAAAATTTCGTAATTTTTGGAGGTTGTATGGATATTTAAATTAATTTCTTCGGAAACTGTGCATACTGATTTCATCCGAAAAACATATGCTGTTTTGTGTGATTTATGGAATTATGTGAAATTTTATTTGGCCATGTATTTTACATGAAATCATCATCCTATTGTCTTGTTTATCACTTGCCTTAATTTTATGATTTTTGAGATTATATAAATAATTAAATTTAATATTTTTGAAAATGGCACAAGCTGGAATTTAAATAAAAAAAAAAAAAAGGGGCATGATAAATGGATTATTTTAATTGGCATAAATTCCATGAATTTTATTTTATAAATAATTGCACCATGTAGTATGTGTGATGAGGTCTTGATGTATGCATTGAGATGCATGTGTAAATTCAAATGCTGAACATAATTGTTGATTTCCAATACATCATATGCCATGCTAAATTAAGACTGAAATTGGTGAACATGAATAATGTTAAATGAGGAGATAGTTGTGGTGGATGATGATGCCCGGAATGTATAGAGATACATTGCCGGATGACCCTGGGAGATTCAGGATGCTCGGAAAGTTGGGGGTGCCGGAAGCCCTGTCAGAGGTCTTTACTCGAGGGGAATGCCTCGCGATGCTAGGATTGGATTGTGGGATGCCCGGCCAGGGAGTGTAAATGTCGGAAGCCTTGTCGGAGGTTTTTGCCCGAGGGGAATGTCTCGTGATGCCAGTTGGGATGCGAGATGCCCAGAATGTGGGGGGCCGGATGCCCGGTGGCCTGGAATGGCTGAATGCCGGAGGTTTTTCTCGCATGGGATGCGAGTGTATAATATGAGATGAAATTGATGATCCGAGGAAGGATGATATGGTGATCAAATTGAAAGTTAAAAGTGGAAATTAAACCATGATGGTGATGATATATGATATGGCATGATGATGATGATGATGATGATGATATATGACATGGCATGATGATATGCATGATGATGATGATGATATATGATAAGGCATGATGACATATGTGTAATATAATAATGTCATGATGACGACTATATGAGTATGACATGATGATACACATGTATGTGTTATGATTATAATGATGATGCATGATAGTATGCGCATGGCTTCAAGGTAAGTAATGCCTGAAATGCATGTATGACTTGTATGATGCATTGAGTGGTTATTGGACTTCCTTTACTTGCTGAGTGGTTGTACTCATCCCTTTTGGGGACCAACGTTTCAAATTAGCAGCATGCCGCTCCCTGCCATCACACGGGGTGTATTTTACGGTCTACCATCTGATGTCGAGGTTGAGTGCGAGGAGTTCGGCTGTCCTTCTGCGCCTGGATTAACGTATATACGAGTGCGCTGTTTTGTCATGTACGACATAAGCATAGCTAGGGGCTCGATTGTTCAGGAGTTCGTCTCCGTCCACGTTCGTCGCGACGGGGTGATGAGAGGGATGTTGCCACCGCCACCGCCTGATACACCGGATTGGGTGTGAGGCCTGTGTGTGGCGAGTAGGAGCTGGATCTTTTTGTGATAGTTAGCTGACACTGATGATGGGGGTTGTGCACATGAGATGTAAAGGGTCGAGGGTTCTTTTTGGGGTTTTAGGTCGGACTTGGCTGAGTCCTGGCTTTTCCTTTTGATGTATCAAAAAGAAGTCCCATCTTGAAAATATATGTAAATAAAGTGTCATGGCTTGTCTATAAAATCATGATGATTAGTGGTGTGTATTTGTATCATGGTTGGTAGGGGGAGAGATGGTCCCAAAGAAGTCTCATCTTGAAAATATATGTAAATAAAGTGTCATGGGTTGTCTATAAAATCATGATGATTAGTGATGTGTATTTGTATCATGGTTGGTAGGAAGAGAGATTGTGATGTTTTAATTTGCTTCCGCTAATGAGTCGTGCTGGGACCGTTTTAGAAAAAAAAAAATGTGTCTATGAATGAGTCTGGGGACTGTTTTAGAAAAAAATGTGTCTATGAATTACGACGCTTCTTCTAAGAAGAAAGATAAAGGTGTAACATTGGCGCTTGTGGCGACCTACGAATGGTTCGGGGTGCCACACCCGAGCTGCGTTTGATGTTCAGTAAACCCGTAAAAAGAAAAGGAACAATTTGCTACGCATTGCTACGAAGCTTGCAGGTGCAGCACAAATCTCCATGGAAAGTCTTCCCGGGCTGCTGATGATGGCGCGAAGGAGAGGAGAAAATAAGGTGCAGGAGCGGCAACGAAATCACAATGAGCGATTCTTTAATGAGCAAACCCCTTTTTGTCTTTTTCTTGCCACCCTTCTCTCTCTTTTCGTCTTTCTTTCTTCCTTGGCCTTCCTATGTGCAGATCGTGGAAACCCAGCAAACAAGACTTGAAGGACGGCTTGAGGGCGTGGCCTTGCAAATTTGATGAGCGATCACCAGGAAGAGAAAGATCGTGAACTCAAGCATGCATCTGTCGTCTTGCGAAGGCCTTCTTCCTTCTTTCACGCTTTTTATCTTTCTCACGCGTTTGTCTCTTTACGTGTTTGTGAGATTCCGATTTTGCCGACCAAAAGAGAGTCCCTTTCCCTCGTCTGCAAATGTCCCTTTTATAGGGAGAGGGTTCGAACTATCAAGGAAAGAAAACAGATTTCGTTTCCTCTTCTGGACACTTGGAATCTTCCTTAACTGAACACTATTTCTTGTCTTAATAGGAAAATATATACACTCAATATATGACCCACGCTGACCAAACCTCTTTTTTGTATCATTTCTTTGTATAGAGATATCGGAAGATATGACATTGCAGACCTTCCTTCGTCATGAACAATAAATATTGTCAAAAGAATAGATTGCTGGAATAATGAGATTCAAATATATGTCCCTTGCGAGATATTACCCTTTCGTCCAAATCCTTTCTTGCCCTCGTGCTGGCCAAATATATGGTAATGATATGTAAGATATATTGTTCAAGATCAAATTTGCTCCGTGCGTGATATTACGTCTTACCAAATACTTCTTGCCCAAGCACATGCTTCCTAAAAGCCGATTTCCTTGTCAAGTGGATTTTTCAAAATACTCATCGCTGCTACCAATTTTCGACCACTTAAAAGATAATGGCCCAATTTGATTGATTTTTTACTTTACGGGTTTAGCCCAATTAATCTTATTAAGCTCAAAACTCTCATGTATCAGTCCATCCACTGCGGTCCAATATAAATGCAAACTATAAACTATATAATAAATGCTTCTAAAGCTATATGCTATGTAATTTAATTTTAACCTTTTTATTTAGAGGTTAAAAATTAATCCATAATATTCCATGCAATTAATAACTAATTGGGTCGCCAAAAGTTACGTGTCAATGCATGCCAACCTCAAAGTCGTATCAAAACTGAGATCTTAGGAAATCAATTCTGAAGTGAATAACGAATGGATTTATCTAGCCTATTTACTTTGCACAATGAACTCATCGAACAAAGGAACTAATCTTGATCATACCTGAAGCTTTATTCATTAAAGCATTTTATCGAACAAGAAGTATGAATAAAGAATGTAAAGTAGTGACTTAAAAAATTGGAGTAAATTTATAAAAGATTTGGAATAGATTGGAAAACTTGTACCTTTTGAGCTCTTTCCAATTTTATTTTTTATTTTTAAATTTCTGAGCAAAGAAACGAAAACCCTAAGCTAAGTAGAAAACTTGAGAGAGAGATGAGCGGCGATTTGGAAATATTAAATGGTGGTGATAGCAGAGGCAACGAACGAGACGGCCACGTGGTTTGTCTGACGAGAGAGAGAGCAAATTCGTTAAAGTGAAGAAAAACAAAATACTCTTCAAAATGCCCTTAAAAATATATCCCCAACTTTATAAATGAAAGCAAAAAACTACACACATTTTGGAGTAAATTGGAAAATATGCACCTTTTGAGGCGAAGGTGGCGACATGGTAGAGAGTAGAGCATCGTTGCGTGAGTCGGGAAGGGAAGAGAGAGAGAGCAGAACGTCATCGAAGAAGGTTTTAGAGATAGAAAGATGGAGGAGAGATGAGCGATGATTTGGCGACAAATGGAGGTAACAGAGGCAGAGGTGATGGTGGTGGCATGGTTGGTAGGACAAGTGAAAGAGTGGAGAGAGAGAGAGAGAGAGAGTGTGGAGGTGGAGAGAGATGCACGTGAGAGTTTGAAATTTAGTGGGCCCAAATGTTGAGAGTGTGTAGTAAAAGCCCGTACCTTCATCATTAGCCCAAATCTGAGCTTATTAATATATTCAGTTAGACCTCACTCAAAAATTTAAGCCAATGAGTTATAGGCCATCTATGATGTATTAACTACTTCATATCATATCAATACTTCGATATGAGACTTTTTTTTAACACAACTCACTCACATGTTCATCCTAATAATCTCTCCCTCACGTGTGAGCTCAATGTTAGGCCCACTCCTTGTTAATTCAAGTATCTTTCTGCACCAACTTATGGGCCGGCATCGTTACACCACAACACTCACCTGCCTAGGAACTATAATCGTCGGCTTTGATACCAATTGTTAGGAGTGTGCAACAGAAGCCTGATGCCTTCATTAGGGGAGATCACCAAGAGGGAGCCCAAATCCTAACCTGTAAATATATTTAGTTGTACTTACCTTCACTCAAAAGCTTAAGCTAATTAGTTATATGCCAACTAAGATATATTAACTACTTCATACCACATCAATTTTTTTGATTTGAGACTTTTCAATACAATTCACTTACATGTGCATCCTAACATGACATGGCTCGCATGGTGAGTGAACTAGTATTTTGCTGACATGACATCATTGTAATATGCAATATTTTCTCTTGTCCATGCCATGTTGAGATATACACTTTGAGCCATCAAATACATGGGCTCTGCACATGACTTGTCATTACGGGTGCTTAGTGCACTCACTCCACCATGCAACAAATGTAGTTCACCTAAACAACAGCCCATCATATCTGATTGCTCATTAAACTCGCCCCACCATGCAAAACCTGTCATATCTAATTGCTCATTACCCTCATTTACCATACATTAAATGATAGGTTTTTCACTTTAGTATAAAAAAAAAGATTTACCACAAGAATATGGCACAAAACAATAAATCAAGTCAATCACATATGCAAAAACAACATTGTATTTCATGAGAAAATGAAAACTTTTCAGAGATTTTTGCAATGTGATTGTCCATAAACCGAGCTTATCTAAGATTTTTCCACTTCTGATGGTTAACTGTTAGAAGATGACTTGGACAAGTTTTTTTTGAAGAAATGAAACTACCACTAATAATTGGCGGGCTTGCTAAAATGAGCCGAATCAGGGCTGATGATAGCACAACTTAACAAAATATGTTAGGGCACATTTGGTAATCATTATGTTCCTAATAACAATTTTTGCTCAGAAATGATTTTTCTTGATTCTATTATCGGGAACAATTTCTGAGTTTTTGAAAATGCTTGGTAATTGTCCAAATTTTTATTCCCGAGATAGAAATGCGTTTGGTAGAATTTTTAAATTTTTTTTCTTTTCTTTTAAATTTTTAAATACCTTTTATTATATTTTTCTTATGTTTTTCTTTTTCTTTTTCCCCTTCTCTTCTTCCTACTTCTTTGAGGCCGGTTGCTAGCCACTAGCTAGTGAGCTTGTAGGAGACTCGCTTGGCCATTGGCAAGGTTGGGCCTTGACCTGTTCGACCTCGCCAAATCCAGCGAGACTGAGCCTCGCGGTGGCCTAGCAAGGCCTGGGTGAGGTTGACCTTGACTAGCCTATTTGGTGAGGTTGGGCTTGTCCAACCAAGGTGAGGTCGAGCCTCACTAGTCGGAGGTCAATGTCGCCATGGCATCTGAAATTTTATAACGAACCTTAGATATATGATGGTCCACGACTAAGTGACGAGATTGTCGTTGGATTATGACATTTGGCTCATATCATCGTTGGATTGATGAGTCACATATGGAACAAGAAAAGAATTTGAGTCATGAAGGAGTAAATTTGATAAATTGTTAAACCATGAAACCATATGGCCGAAAATGCCCCAGAAATGTACAAGATTAATGATCAAATTGTGAGAAATTGAGCCATTAATCGCGGGCCCAAAACAGCTCAAAACAGCCCCATATTAGTCGACACTTAAGTCAATTAATGGAGGAGGGATTGACCAAGAGGCCTCCACCGTTGGACACCTCATAGCATGCAGGAGGACAGGGGGCCAACGAAGCTGCTTGGGAAGGCCACGTCTACAACCAGCTGCCTCTCGACCGAACATCCACCAAATAACCTGCATGCAGCAATTAGTTTAATTAACAATTTTAGTAGGCAAAGTGCTCGTGTGATTGAGAGAGAGGAGAGAGAGGAACCGAGCGAATTAACCAGCGAGCGAGAGAGTTCGAGCGAGCGATCTGCGAGAGAGGGCAGCGAAGGAAGAGGGAAAGGAGACCGCCCTCCGTCCGTGCTCGTGTGAGCTGCTGCCGTCGCGTCTTCGCCGCCATTGAGCCACGTTCGAAGACCCACGAGCTTCCCGTTTGGTTTGTCGATTGAGCTTAGGAGTGAGACAAGTGGAAGTTCATTAATCTATGTCTTTGCATGCTGCAATTATCTGTTGAAATGCTGGTAGATGTGAGAAAATGCAGCATTGGAAACTGCATGTGGATTTTTGGATGATTGAGATGAAGCTGGATTAAGAGATTGAGTAAAAACAAAGTTTGTTTTGTGTAGTTTCAGTTATTGGCTGAAATAAGAATTGAAAGGTCTAACTAAAGTGGATTCTTGAAGTGAAGTAGTTATAATATAGTGCAATAGAGTTGTAAGTGTTTGGTTATGGACGTTGGATGCTGGGATTCAAAGAGTAGGAGTAGTTCTCTTTAGGATAGTAAACTGTTTTTGCAGAAGACAGTATGACCTTTAGTGATTTCATGATTTTTATGTAATTATTTAGCCAAAATTTGACTTTGAATCCTTAATAAAAGTTGTAGGGAACATCTTCAGGAACAACATATCAAAAATTTAGAATAAATGAACAAAGTAAGACCACCAAAACGATTTTTCTATGAAATGCTAAAGCTGGAAGTTATTACAGAATGTTAGCAAGGAATACAGAAATTACAGCTCTTGATACATAAGGAATTTGACTTGGTGTTCTTCATGAAACTTCTTCCTTTAGTCTTATTGATAACATGTCAAAATTTCATAATTTTCTGAGTTCATTTAGGGGTTATTCCAAAATTTTTATTAAAACTGTGCATTTTGGTTTTTTAAGCTGTTTTATTCCGAATTTGCTCAACTTGTTTCAAAAGGTGAATGCATCTTGAGTTGTTATTGGACGTGATGGATTTTGGCATTCGGCATATCATTCAACACCAAAGATTTCAATGAAACTCATGTGATTTCCAATGTCATAGCATCGAACATGTTTTTGGAAATTAAGATGTTAATTGTTGCCGTTGGACCTCGGGTCAATGATGCCCCGGGAGTCGGGATGCCCAAAGGTTCGAATGAGTCGATGCCCTTTGGATGCCTGGTTGTATTATGAATACATGCCGAAAGCTTTTCCCCGGGAGTGTCGGGATGCCCGGTTGTATTATAATACATGCCCGGAGGGTGAGGGGTTGTATTGTGATGTATGCCCGGAGGTTAGGGGTAACCATGTCTATGGTCCCTAGTGATTCCTTGTGATGCTAAGTGGGGTGCGAGATGCCTAGAGGTTCGAACGAGTCGATGCTCTTTGGATGCCTGGTTGTATTTTGAATACATGCCCGGAGGCTTTCGCGATGCCAAGGTTGGGTGCGGAATCCCAGAAGGATGCAAACATTGGTCCTTTGGGGGGATAAAACCGTTTGAATGATTAACTCTGATGATTATATTAAGTGTAAGTGTGGTATGGTTATGAGACTAAATTGTATGGCATGGAATGGGACGTGTCATTAAAATTTGGCCCTATAATCGAGACTCATGTAACTGGACATGATGTATTTTGATCCTTTAAACTGCATTTGCCATTGCATTGAAGAATTTCCTGATTTTGATGCATACTTATTCCTGGATTACTTGTTTTTGTCTATCTTGCATGAATCTGGATATTGATGGTATTGCGTGATATAGCTTAATGAATCTTTTACTACTGAGTGGTTGTATTCACCCTGTTTGGGAACTAACATTTCATACTTAGATAACATGCCTCTGCTGTCACCGCCACCAACAAATGGACCGAGTGGTTGGGTATGACCGTGAGGAGGAGGACAACAAAGGAAGGAACTTTTGGACGCTGACACTGATTGATGGACTTTAAGTATATGACTGTTGGAAAAGATGTCGGTTATCTTTTGATATGAAGTCGGGTATAGAAAACCACGGCATTTTTGATGTACCAACTAAGATGTCCATCAAGTTTATGTAAATAAAGGTGTTCGGCTTTAACTTATAAAAGTTTTAGTTGGTGTGCATCATTTTAATTTGTGAAAGGGAAGTTGATGGATGTCCTTCTGCCATATTTCTGTGCAGGGACCTATGGAAAAGATATAAACCCCCAAGATTTATAGACTTATTATAACTCTTTGGTATTGGAGTAATCGACTTTCAAGACAAAGTGAAAGGAAGGTATCTATGGTGACCCTAACGGATCGGGGGCCGTTAGGGTGCCATAGTCGCCCAGCCACTGGTGAGGCTTGGGTCGACGAGCCTCCTTGTGGTTGGTTATGCCTAGGAGCTGGCAACGCTCTAGCGAGGTCATCGGTCCTCATTTGGCTGGTTGCCGGCCATGGCCGAGGTCGGTGATTGGCCAAAAGGAAGAAGAAGAAAAGCAAAGAGAAAAAGAGGAAAGAGAAAAGATAAGATAAGAGAAAAAAATTAGACTTGATTTTTGGAATTGTTCCAATAAGAAGTAATCTTTTTCTATTTCATAATTCTGTTTCAAATCTTTTTCAAAAAAAAAAAAAAAAAAATGGATTTTTGTTCCCCAGAATAAAAAATTTACCAAATGAATATTCGTTCTTTTTTTGTTCTTGGTATAAAAAAGAATAGAATCGGTTATTCTTGGGAGTGTTACCAAACAGGCCTTTAGCGACTCGGCATGGCATTGTCCTTGAATAATGCGGATACGCGATCTATTTTCAAACAAATGATCAAGATTATACACATTTTCAGCATATTCCTACCTACAAGAAAGAAGTCAATGGTGTTCATTTGACATGGAAAGCAACATCCACAATCATGATAATAAAATAAAAGCACTAAAAACAAAAAGTAGATATCCATCCAAGCATATCTTGTGCACATGACACAAACTACCAACGTCAAATATTTCTTCAGTCTTTATCCATATAATATGTCCACGAATAGCTGATCAGGCAAATACGGAAGCATATCTTTCTTCAAAGGTGGTAAGAAAGTAAAGATTCGCGCTTTCAAATGAGCTTTATTTTGGATTAGTTTAATCGTCAACGGTGGTGAGCAGCAGATCTATTGGTTCACACAAATATATAACTGAACCATGTCACCGTCACCAATCTTTATTGATCTTTCTGACGTGGAGACCAAAAAATCGGTAGCGAAAATAGTTCTTTGTTGTCCTTTCCCGGTGGCTTGAGCAGACAAAGCATAGCTGCCATTCACTATTTAAAATGTGTTTTGGAGCATCTGGAAATTCATAGTGGTTCTTTAATTTTCTTGTGGAGCTTGATCGATTAGTTTCCTGGGGTTGCTTCAAAAGATAAACATCTTCATCAAACGATGTCTTTTAGTTGTCTGTACAATGGAAGTCTGGTAAACATATGGGTTCTGAAGCTATACAAACATTAGCGTTCTAGTTTTGATTCCTAACTGAAACTAGAGCTCAAAACTACCACATGACATGAAACTTGTGCTGCAACTCTCCATTGCCTGTTTGCCATGGTGGAAGTCCATGAAACCGAAATGATTCAATGAAGTTCACCAAGAAAAATGAATATACCACCCAAACAAAGAAAGCATCAATTTGTTACAAAGATCTTTGTTTTTCAAAAGTTTTTGATTATTTCAGTTTACAAGATCTAGGAACAGCAATTGCCACGAAGTCCAACCGGAAATCTTGTGGTAGGATTACAACACAATAAACATGGCGAAGCAGAAGAAAGTCCGTATTTTTACAGAGTGAATCAGACGTACTTGTCTATCAGTAGCATCCAAACGCAACGTCAACCAGTCACGGGGGTTGCTATCAGGCAAAGAGGAGTTCTCTTGAAAGTCGTGAGGCCGTAAGCTTCTTCCATGTCAATATCTTCAACACTCATTCCTTCAGGCTGTTTCCAATTGAACCGATGAAGGAGATTAGCCAATGCAAGCTCAACTATCACCACACCAAAGTTTATGCCGGGGCATCCCCGCCTGCCAGAACCAAATGGCAGAAACTCATAGTTCTGTCCATTGAAATCGATGGAGCTGCTCAAGAACCTCTCAGGCCTGAACTCTTCTGGGTTTTCCCAACTTTTTGGGTCTGTGGATATTGCTGTCAAATTGATGAATACAGTTGTTCCTCTAGGAATTTCGTATCCCTTTATCTTGCAATCCTCAATTGTCGCTCTTGGAATAAGAAGAGGGAGTGGTGGATGGAGTCTTAATGCCTCTTTGATGACTGATGTTAGGTAAGTGAGTCCTAGAAGGTCACTCTCTTCAACCTGTAACTTCCCTTTTGCTGCTTCTCGAACCTCTTCTTGTGCTTTTCTCATCATAGATGGATGGCGGGCAAGTTCTGTCATTGTCCAAACTAGAGTGGCTGCTGCAGAATCTGAACCTGCATTGAACGTGTCCTGAAATAAAATCCCAGACAATTAGTCCCAATCGCTTTCTGTTTTGATCGAGTTTGTAACAGAGTGATAAGAAGTGAACAGAAGGAAACATATGCTGGACAAATAGGGCAAAGAGGAACATACTGTTAATACGCCTTTTATCTGTTCGCCTGAGAGGGTAATCATTCGATTTGGATCCCTTTGCAACCGAAGCAACACGTCAACAAGATCTTCGTGATCGGGTTTAGGCCTTTTAGGGTCTCGGTGCTCCTCAATCACTTCATTGTACAACTTGTCTAACTCACTGAAGCTCTTTTCAACCTTCGCCTTGAATCCATTGAGCCTGTTAAACCAAGCTATCTGCGGAAACAGATCTGCAACACAAAAACCCCCTGCAACGCTCTGTGTTTCACGAAGCGTCTCGTGAAATTTGCTCTTTACACCTCCACCTTCAGCCTGCCATTTCTTACCAAAAGTCACTCGGCACACGATGTTGTTGGCCAATAGAAGTGCCAATTCACCAATGTTGACGGGACCTGGAGAAGAAGTGATTGCGTCAAGCATGAGCTTAACCTCTTCCTTCCTCACAGATTCAAACAACTGGACTCTCTTACTGCTCAGGAGTTCTAGGATCACTATTTTCCTGAGCTCTCTCCAGGAATCGCCATAGGCGCCAAAACTCACATCAGAACAATTGTATGTTAACTTCTTCACCGCATAAAAGGCGGGTCTGCCAGAGAAAGTGCGGTCATGGGCCTTGAATACTTCTCTGGCGACTTCTTCGGATGAGATGACTAAAGTGGGAATAGAGCCGAGCTGCAGAAACATGATCTGGCCATACCGTTTTGAGAGTTGAGCAAGCGAACGGTGAGGCAAGGAGCCGAGCTGGTGCAAATTCCCGATGATCGGCAACTTCCTAGGGCCGGGAGGGAGATTCCTAGATGCTTTTCTCTTCTTCTTAGTATCAAACAATAAGACTAGTGACAGAGGTACCGCAAGAGCGCATATGAGGGCCACAAGAAGTTGAAGAAAACTCATGGCGTGAAATCCTTGCAAAAAATTATGAGCGATGAAACCAACGTATGAAGAGGTTTCTCATAAGAGGTCCGGTGATTACTAAGTCATAAGGAGATGGAAGTGGGAGATTTACCAGAGAGAATCGGAAGATCCGGACGTGTCCGCCATTCTAAGATATAGAATAAGCCTGATACATTCATTTCGATCGCGGTTGAAAACTTCTCGACCGCGATGCACCTCTTAACGCTTTCTGGGGAGTTATTACACGGTACGTGGGTCCATTTAACTAGCTTGCCTACATCATGGAAGATGGTGACATTGGGGTTTGAAGATTGCAACCGGTGAATAGAAAAAGATTGTTGACTAATTGGCCGTAAATAAACTTAATCACACAGAAAGATAAGTACCCCTCGCATTGTTTAATTGGAAACAATTTCTCAAGTGAAGTTCCAAACACGCCTTCCTTTTTTTATTGCATTCCCTGGTTGATATAGCTATGACTCTGTTGTTATGTTTTGACACGGAAGCCTGGCCGGCTCTTTACAATTGAATCATGAGCGAGAGAAATTGATAGAGGATTAAAATGAGGAGTTATAAAGGATGCAACAGATTTAAGTGATTCGGTCCTAGTGTCGGTATCTGCATCCACATGAAAGAGTTAGCTGCAAATAATTCACTAATCAATCGAAGAATTACATGGCTATAATCCATACACTCAGTGTTTTCTGTCCTGAAAGTTTCACCTAATACCCTCTTTATTATTAGGAAAAATCTCACCAATAAGCCAAAGAGAGAATCCCTTCTGGTTGGATAAGATAACAGAAGGACCATAGGAGACATGAGTATGTCTTTAGACTGTTTTGTATGAACTTTGGGACATAAAATTTGGGGTATTCCTACTTAAGTGGGGAAGAAAAATATTTACCCAGGAACCGGAAGGAGGTGTCGGTGGGGAAGAGAAATATTCACTAGAGGGAGTCCTTTCCGGTTGGATAAGATAACAGAAGGACCATTGGGCCACTCAAAAAATACACAAGGACCATATGCCAAAGCATAGACAACAAAAGAACCATGCGTCACTCAAAAAACACAATGATTTTGCTTTTTTTTTTTTTTTACTTTGTTTGGCTTTTCTCTTCGTGTCTTCTCATGTGTGAATTACTTCTCCTTTTATAATGCTAAAGGCAGGAAAATTGTCCAAAAAATCCTAAATGTATTGCACTTTTACCATTTTAATCCTAAATTTTTCAATTTTGTCAATTAAATTCTAAACCTTTTCATTTTTTGCCAATTGAGTCCATTCGGCTTATTTTAGCTGAAAATCGTAAATGTGAACATTGATTGTTTTACATGACACAGTTTTACGTGACACAGTTGAAGCTAACAATCACAAATTCTAATTATATTTTAATATTTTTGGAATATTTTCATTTTCCTTTGTTTTTTTCTTTGCTTTTTGCTTGTTTTTTCCCCCTTGGCGAGGCTCACTGACAACCTTTGCTGGTTGCAAAGGCCTTGCCCATGGCTGATGAGGCCACTAGGCCTTCGCGGTCTCACTAGTTGTAGGCCAAGGTGTGAAGGCCCTCATTGGATCTGGTTGAGGTCATTCACGGCCCCACCAGCATGGGCAAGGTGATCCTCACCTACATCTGGTGAGGGCCTTCAAGCCTTTATGGCCTCACTATTTGCAAGCCAGGATGTGAAGGCCCTCATTGGATCTGGTTGAGGGCCTTCGCAGCCCTACCGAGCATGGGCGAGGTGATCCTCACCCATATCAGGCGAGGGCCTTCAAGCCTTCGTGGTCTCAACGGGTGCATGCTCATTGGATCGGGTTGAGCCTTTGAGCCATAGCCCGTAGCCTATGAGGTTGCCGATGACCCTCATCAACACGAAAAAAGAAAAAAGAAAGAAAAAGGAAAAGAAAAATAAAATTATAATAAAAAATTTCAAAAATATTATTAAAAATTATCAACGTTAGCGTCGAACATGTCACATAGGATAGTTGGCATCTACACTAGAGATTTTTGAACAAAATTGACCGGATATACTCAATTGGTAAAAAATGAAAAGATTTAGGACTTAATTGGTAAAATTGAAATGTTTAGAATTGAAATGGTAAAAATGTAATAAATTTATGATTTTTTGAATAATATTTTCAAGTGATAAAGCGTCTCCATTATTGCTTGTCAAAGTCCACTGCACATGAAGGGAATTGAAGTCTTCGCTGCCTCTAGTAAAAAATATGCCATCCCATTGCAAACAACAAATCTCTCGCGTGACTTGCGGCTGAAGAACAAATCTCTCCCCTGCGGCCAAACTTGAACGAAACCCATGTGCAGCTTGTGAGATTCAAACAAATTAAGACAAGCGTGCTGCTTTCTTTCGCTTCTTTCTTCCACGCATGAAGATAGAATTAACGTTGGAAGAAAAACAATATCTAAGACCTCACAAAAGTTCAACTTAGATTGCATATATTCACGAGCTTTGGACCATGTTTATACAATGGGTTTAAATTCGAGATATAATTTAACAATTATTCATCTTGACTCGACTTCGTATTCAAGTCATTTCATTATCCATGCCAGATATCCCAATGCCTCAATGGGCATTCACTCTCTATGTAAGCCAATTAAACACCATCAAAGCTCGAGCTTCACCAAAAGAATGGGTTTGTAATCATGTCTATCGGGTTCTCCGCTATTGCAATTTTCTTCATAAGAACCTTGCCCTTGCTATGACATCTTATACGAAATGGTCCTTAAAGTCAATACATTTGGTTTGCTCATGATAAATCATATTATAAGTTACATAGATTGCACCTTAGTTGTCATAGTGTATAATGATGCTTTTCTGCTCCAATCTAAGGTCCGAGAGAAAACCCCTTAACCATATGCCTCCTTTGCTATATAGGTTATTAACATGTATACTACCTCAGTCAAAGACAATGCAACATCTTTTTGTAAGGATGCTCTCCAAAACTCATTGCACCACCTATCGGCATAAACATGTGCTACTAAAGATGTGTGGTCATCAAGTCACTGACATGGTTTGAATCCATATAACCCATGGTCTCATTGCCATTATCGACCTTACAATACACTATACTAACGTTTGTTGTCTCCTTTATATATCTAAAATCCACTTCACAACTTCAAAATAAAATCTTACTTTGGTGCTTCATGTGACGCTAACGACTCTCGCAGCTTGTGAAATATTGAGCCTATGCATACCATGGCATTCATTATACTACCCATCACACTAGAATAAGTAACATGAGAGATATGCTCATAGTCCTGCTCCCCTTCCTCGGTTTGTAGTGATAAATTATTAGAAGGTTTAAAGTGCTTGGTTAAATGGGAACTTATAGATATTGCTGACTATATGCTAAAACATGCCATGATCTTTTGAGCTTATTTATTTTAAGATAGAAAAGAAAATTATTGACATGATCTTCAACAAAGTTGCTATCCTTTGAAAGGAGAATCTTGAGACTCAATTGGTAAAACAAATAGATTATGATGTCAATAGTGAGATGTAGCTTCAAGTGGAACCTTAAAGGTAACAAAGGTTGAGATTGCAGATAAAACAATAGTTCCTAGGACCAATGTTGGAAGAGCAATATGGTCAGTCCATGTTGACTCGAGTAGAATGGAAATTTCCAAGGAGCAGGAGCCTCCTAGGACGTGGAGGAGATTCTTGGCTGGTTCGGGTTGTCCTATCTTCCCATGACCTATCCAAATCGGCCCTAAAAGAGGCATGAGAAGAGTGCATATTAGGTTCATGATGAGATCAGGCCCCATTGTGCGATCTCGCTGGAAAAAGAGAGAAGTAGAGAATCATATATACGAACAGGTTCTTGACAAGAGCACTTTGTCATTGTATGATGAAATGGAGAAAAGGAAACTTTGGAATTAAACTAATGGAACATCTCCAGAATGAACCAGAGCACAAAGGCCAGAAAAAAGGTGCCAGAATGAATTGCAGGTTTGTGATTATAGAGCACTTGTGCTCGTTCTGCTTAGAGTCTGTACATGCAATGTTGAGTCATATGATCTGAACCATCAAATGTGTGGGCTCTGCACTCACCCCACCATGCAACAAATGGAGTTCACCTAAACAAATCTCATCATATTTGACTTTCATCACACTCACCCAATGAAGCAAAAGTCGTCATCTGTGATTGCTCATTACCCTCATCCATCATGCATTGTATGTAGATATGTTTTTCACTTCAGTATTTAAAAAAGAAAAAAGAAAAAAAAGGAAGACTTTTCATAAGAAGATATTGCACAAAACTGTAAATCAAGTCAATCACATATGTGAAAACAACACTTAATCTCACGAGAAAAATGCAAACTTTTTGGAGATTTTTGCAATGTGATTGTCCATAAACCGAGCTTATCTAAGATTAATCCACTTCAATTGGTTGAGTGGTGGAAAGGTGACCAGGTGAGTTTCATGAAGAACTGACATTGGCCCAAATGATCGGCGGGCTTGCTGGAATGAGCTGAACTTGGGCCGGCGACAGCACAGGAACAAAAACCTGACAAAGCACGTTCGCAACCCGACACGGCATTCTCCCCGAATGATGATGCGAATAAGAAAATGTCATCATTCGCTTCTCTCAAGCAAACAAAGACAAAGGGCCTGTTGGTTCAATTTTGGAGAAATGCCCTTAGAAAAATGCAAATACCTTTGAGATAAATGGTTTTTGAAATGCTAGATTGTTTAGTAAATTATAACTGAAAAGTGCTTTAGAGAAATGTAAGATTATTTGGTAAACATATATTTGAAAAGCTCTTTAGTGTGACCAAATTAATTTTTTTAGTTTTAGTATTTTTAAAATTGCAAAAAAAGAAACAATAACTATATAACATTTTTACATTTTCATGTTGAAGAGTAATGTAAAAGATATATATTAGTAAATTTATTTAAAAATTATATTAAAAGAATTTGATTATAGATTAGATACAAAACTTCAACTTTTGGCCTAAGGTTCTTTTAGGTTTGTTTTCAACTTTCAATAATTTTTTTAATTATTGTAGTATTAATCATCTTCCTTAATTAATGATTATTTTAGTGTATTGATAAAAAGTTAGGCTAAAGATAAAAATGACAAGAAAAAGGTGAACACAACATTTACAAAGGGTTAAAAAATAAAAATAAATCTAATGAAACTTCGTTGCCGATCAATGGCGATTGGAGTATTGGGAAGATGATCGGTTTAAAAATAAGAAGAAAAATGAAGATTTAACGGATGCATAATAGAATGAATAGTAAATTGGAAATGCTTTTCGAAAGCCTACCTGTTTTGGGCTTTCAGCATTTCAAAGGAGTATTTAGCCAATGATACTTCCAAACATTAAATCAATCACCTAAATTTTTTTCAAGGGTCTTTCGGGACTAAAAGCGCTTGAGAATGCTGAACCAAATGGGCAAAGTCGAAGGAAGCAAATCTTCGTACCACAGAGATGAAAAGCGAAGGAGAGCATTTCAACGTTCCGTTGCCTTACATACAATGGAAGCTCTGGGGCTTCCCTCCCGCGGCCCTCTCACGATTTCGCAGTCCGCCACTTCCCGCAGAGTGCGAACCGCGAGGAGCTCGCGGACGAAGACGCACTCACGGGGCTTTATGGAGCTCCCTCCTCTTGGATTGATATCGTCTTTGGCAATTCGCCATAAAGTTCAGTAATTTGCTCATCCTTCTCGTTTGCGCGAAACTGGGTCCATTTGCTTTTCATAGTTCTTGTCATTTTTCGTTGGTGGGTCGAAGTGTTAAGCTCTTCTGATGGCATTCGTCTTGTTCTTGCTTTCGTTTCTTTAATGTGAATGCTTAACTTGACTTTGTGCCTATGTTCTTGCTTGTTTCGACTCTCTTATTCCTTTTTCTCGGTCTGTGTTTTTGATCCCAGAAGCGGAGTGTTATCAGAATGATAGCTGACACGGATGACTATGACTTGAGGCAAATGATGGATAAGGCTGCTGCCCGAAAGAGATGGGATTCTCTGGTACTTACACATGTATCCACTGGAAATTGCTAAGTTCTGCAACTTTTGGACATTGGAGTTTGCAGCGTGTTTCATATTCCGAGAGTCGAATAGCTGCTTTTAGTCCAGTCTAGTTACATCTAGAGACAATTCACGGGGAGGATGAGAATTGAACTGGCTGTTTTAAAATCTAACTGCTTTTAGGGCCTCTTGTTGTAGTTGTTTTACTTGATGCCATATGAATGCCGTTTCCTGTTTCATTTTCTAAATATGGAATGGGATAATCTCAAGCCCCTAGATTGTGAACCAAAAACTGATTTTTAGGCTATTCATGTCTGTGCAAGCATTATGAATTAGACATTCATTAACATGTGTTTCTGGTTCAAAAGTCAAACCTTTTCGATCATAATCAGTACTTTAGGGCCAAGTCAGCACTCTTATTATATCATCACATTTGTCTTATGCTGAACGAGACACTGTATATCACATGATACGCAGCCATCACTTCCTCAGCTGCGGTAGGTAACTTTCAGAATATGTGCCTCAGGCTCTGCTTTTTCTGGAATCTTTACAGATTAGGGAACAAAAAGTTAAATGTCTAATCCCAAGGGAAGCTGGATATGCAATACAACTCTTAGATAAGACCCTATTAGATGTTCACTCTTCTGTGGAAAGCAGCAAGGCAAGTGCTTGTTTGTTCAGTTTTTTCCTACCAAATTCTGTGTTGAGCCCTGAAATGAACTCCACCTTAGGAGAATTTTATGCAAGCTGGTAAATGGGCATTGTTCCTCAGTCAACTCTTGCTAAACGTCAAATTTGCATTACGTTTTTTTGCCAAATAAAATGCTTTTACATTGTCATCTCGTGGATTGTACCATATTAAATTGCATTTTACTATTTCTGACGATTGTCTCCTGCTGTGGGATTTGGCATGTCGTTTGCCACCTGACTTGTGGCTGTATTCTTTACTGTCAACGGAGGTTTTTTATTTTTATTTTTATTTTGTGAAGAAAAGAATCTGTTTTCTTATCTCTCATAGAGTGATTACAATGAGTATAAATACATGAACAGAGAATCTAAATTAGGTAAGAAACCTATATAGATAAAGATCCTAAGTTGCCTCTAATATCTATCAATATCTAATTTACAGCAATCAGAATAAAAAACAAATCACATAATATCACGTAATATAATCACGTAATATAATCAGGAGAAATTCTAGAAGATTTCCTAATACATTCCAACACTCCCCTCAAGCTGGCTTGAAGATGTCTTCCATAGACAGCTTGTTCACTAGACGAATGAATTGCCTTCTATGTAATCCCTTGGTCAGAATGTCAGCAGTCTGATCATCACTTGAAATATACGGCATACAAATTAGTCCGCTATCAAGTTTTTCTTTGATGAAGTGTTTATCAACTTCCACATGCTTTGTCCGTTCATGTAACACGGGATTATGAGCAATTGCGATTGCTGCCTTATTGTCGCAATATACTTTCATTGGTATGGAACTTGGAATTTGTAGTTCATCTAAGATACCTTTAATCCACATAACTTCGCATACACCATGTGCTACTGATCGAAATTCAGCTTCAGCACTACTTCTTGCCACCACACTCTGCTTTTTTACTCTTCCAAGTGACTAAATTACCACCAACAAACGTGCAGTAGCCTGAAGTAGATCTCCTATCCATAGTACTTCCAGCCCAATCTGCATCAGTGAACACCTCAATTTCCAGATGTCCATGTTTTCAAACATTAGACCCTTACCAGGACTTCCCTTCAAGTAGCGTAAAATTCTATATACCGCTTCAAAATGCCTTGGCCCCGGTGAGTGCATGAACCGACTCACCATACTTACAGCAAACGATATATCAGGTCGAGTATGAGATAAGTAAATAAGTCGACCAACAAGCCTTTGATACCTTTCTCGGTCTATTACTTCTTCAGCCTTGGCAAGTTCAAGCTTCATATTTGGTTCCACGGGGTCTCTGCTGCTTTACATCCTAATAGACCTGTCTCTTTAAGCAGATCAAGAACATATTTGCGTTGGTTTATAAAAATGCCCTTTTGGATCTCGCAAATTCTATTCCAAGAAAATATTTCAAGGCACCCAAATCCTTAACTTCAAACTCCTCAGCCAACTTCCCTTGCAAGCTTTTCAACTCAACTTTGTCATCACCGGTTAATATTATATCATCAACATAGACGATTAGAATTGCACGCTTACCTTCCTTTGAGTGTTTATAGAATAGAGTGTGGTCTCCTTGACTTTGGTGATAGCCAAATCTTTTAACCACCTTCCCGAATCGTTCAAACCACGCTCTTGGAGATTGTTTAAGTCCATACAACGACTTTTTAATCTGCAAACTTTGCCTTCAGTTTCTGCAAAACCTGGTGGTAAACTCATAAACACTTCTTCCTCCAAGTCACCATTCAAGAATGCATTCTTCACGTCTAACTGATGTAAGGGCCAATCAAATGTAGCAGCCAAAGATAGTAAAATTCGAACAGAATTTATCTTGGCAACTGGGGCAAAAGTCTCCGATAGTCTACTCCATAAGTCCGAGTGAACCCCTTTGCCACTAACCTTGCTTTATACCGCTCAACACTCCCATCGGGTTTACATTTTACAGTAAATACCCATTTACAGCCAACGATCTTTTTTCTTCTGGTGTATCAACCAACTCCCATGTGCCATTCTTCTTAAGTGCAAGCATTTCATCCTCAACAGCCATCTTCCACTTTGGATCCTTCAAAGCTTCATGGATATTTCTAGGAATAGATATGTGAGACAGATTTGACACAAATGCTCTATGATGATGAGATAACTTTTGGAATGACACATGTTTTGATATAGGATGCTTAGTACATGATCTAACTCCTTTTCTAAGAGCTATAGGCATATCAAGATTAGAAGCATTAGTATCAGAATTTAAGATAGGAATGGAGGGAAAAAGAGTACTACTAGGATCACCCGATGACGAAGGCAAGAGATCATCTCTCGGGGTTGTAGACGGATGAGGCTCCCAGGACAAAGTTCTGATCTGCAATATTTTGAAGAGTTTTCCTTCTAGTATAAACCTCGAAGCTCGGGCTTGTTGATCACATTGTGATCTTGAACTTTTCTCCCCTATCTTTGACACATCAAGATTTGGCAGAGGTGTTTTCGAAGATTCAAACAAAGGATTAGGAAGGACAGGAGAGTTAATCTCTTCACTAACTTCGCCATTCTCCCCAAGAGATTTGTTAGAAAAAAACGGTTGTGACTCGATAAATGTTACATCCATAGTGATATGAGTTTTACCAGTATGTGGATTGTAACACTTGTAACCTCTTTGATTAGGTGCATACCCTATAAACACACACTTTTCAGCCCGAGGATCTAATTTAGATCGACACTTTGAATTGGGAGATGGACAAATGTAGTGCAACCAAACACCCTTAGAGGAATATCAGAAAAATACGAGCTGTGGGGTACACTTTTTGAAACAATTTAAGGGAGTAGTGTAATTTAATACCCGAGTAGGCAACCTATTAATTAGATAAGATGCTGTTAGCACAGCTTCCCCCATAAATATTTAGGTACATGCATTGAAAAACAGAGGGCACGCGATACTTCAAGGAGATGGCGATTTTGCGTTCAGCAATGCCATTCTGTTGGGGTGTAGTTCGGCAAGTTGACTGGTGAATGATGCCTTTTCTGTCAAAAACTCCCCAAAAATTGGTTATAATATTCAGTACCATTATCAGTACGAAGAATACTAATAGTAGTACGGAATTGAGTCATAACCATTTGATAAAATTTTTTGAACAATGACTCAACTTCAGATTTGGCGCTCATCAAGTATGTCCAACATAAACGGGTATGATCATCTATAAAAGTAACAAACCATCGTTTTCCGGTTTTTGTTGACATGGGTGAAGGACCCCAAACATCACTATGGATTAAGTAAAAAGGAGATGATGCACGATACTGTTTTGGATTATAATGAGTACGATGACTTTTAGAAAAAAGACAATTGTCACAATGTAGTGAAGAAACATCCACATCTTTGAACAAATGAGAAAACAAATGTTTCAAATATCTAAAGCTAGGATGGCCTAATCTATGATGCCAAACCATTATTTGTTCTTGAACAGGGAAAGAACTGAAAGTTCCATACGCCCGAGCTTTTTATTAGAGACAAACTCTTCAAAATAGTAAAGACCATCCCTCATCCTAGCATTGCCAATCGTCTTCCCCGAGATCTGATCCTGAAACTCACAATGGGAAGCAAAAAAGACAACACGGCAATTAGACTCTTTAGAAAGTTTACTAACAGACAAGAGGCTGCAGGCTAACTTAGGAACATGCAGTACATTATGAAGTTTAATAGACTCAGAAAGTGGAACTAATCCTTTGCCTGCAATAGATGAAAAACTCCCATCGGCAATCCGAATTTTTGGTTGCCGGGACAAGGAATATAGGATTTGAACAAATATGGAAGATTAGTCATATGATCGGATGCCCCTGAATCAATGATCCAAGGTACAGATTGTGAACAACAAGAGAGGGCATTTAGATTTCTACCTTGGTGGGCAATCGAAGCAGTAGGATTACCCGATACGGACCCGACTGAAGTAGTTGCGAGAAGATGGTTTAGTTGTTCTTTGCTGAAAGAGAATGCAAAGTGGCCTCATTAGCTGTAGGAGGCATACGCTGAGAAGACTTATTATCACGGCTAAATGAAGTTGGTCTCCTTGCTTCACTAGTTGTAGAAGCTGGACGGCCATGAATCCTCCAACGTCTCCCGTGTATGACGGGGTTTGTTGCAAAATCACACCAAATACGAGGTTTCCCATCTGATCTTCGCAAGTTAATGGGGATCTTGCTTATATTTGCCTCGGAAACTATTGTTGTAGGAACATGGCCCTTCTTGTCTTCAAATATAGTTAATGCTGAACCTTCCAATGATCCATCCTTTCCGCCGGTAGCTGACTTGCCCAGCATTATTCCCCGTCTACTTTCTTCTCTCCGAACCTCTGAGAAGACCTCTCCAATAGGTGGAAGAGGCTGCTTCCCAAGTATTCTGCCCGTACTTCATCAAACTCATCTCTAAGCCCTGCTAGGAAAGCATAAATACGTTACGCTTCTACAATTTTCCTGTATCGATTACCATCTTCAATACACATCCACTCATGATCATTGAATACATCCAATTCCTGCCACAAACGTTTCAAGGAGTGAAAGTATTTTGTGACAGTTTCCTCTCCTTGTCGCATCTTCCCTAGCTTCAAGGTTAACTCGTAGATTTGAGATTGATTACCCAAATCTGAATACATCTCACACACCGCATCCCGAGTTCCTTTGCGGTATAATAGCCCAGATAATTTGCACCAATATCTTCTTCCATGGAATTGGTCAGCCACGTCATAATCGCTGAATTCTCTGCATCCTGCACAGCCCAAGTGGGGTCATCTGTCGCTGGTTCTGCATTATCTCCAGTCAGATAGCCACTTTTTCCTCTACCCCGTATATACATTCGAACGGATTGAGACCACCGAAAAAATTATCACCATTCAGCTTTATGGAAGTGATCTGAATGGGATGAGCTTCGGTGGATTTTGTAAGAAGTGATGGAGGGTTAGATTGGGTGGTTGATGATTCGTCCGACATAGTGATCGAACGAAAGAAAAAAAAAAAAAAAATTACTCGAGGTGAATAGATGAAGGACCTTTGGGCTCGATACCATGAAGAAAAGAATCTGTTTTCTTATCTCTCATAGAGTGATTACAATGAGTATAAATACATGAACAGAGAATCTAAATTAGGTAAGAAACCTATATAGATAAAGATCCTAAGTTGCCTCTAATATCTATCAATATCTAATTTACAGCAATCAGAATAAAAACAAATCACATAATATCACGTAATATAATCACGTAATATAATCAGGGAGAAATTCTAGAAGATTTCCTAATACATTCCAACATTTTGTATGTTGAGGTTGTCTTATTAATTGTTCTTCCTTATCAAAGATTGAACCATTCTTGTTATTTTGTTTCTTTGCTGCTTAAGGCTTGGGTCAAAGGATCAACTTGGATTCCCATATTTGATGACAATAGTGGATTTGATCCTGGGACTCTTTCTAGGAAGATGATAAACTTTGTGATGGGTACTGTCTTTTGCTTTACTTGCTTCTTCGAGAGGTGACTGTCTTTGGCAAAACCACCATTTTCACTTATGATCTAGCACTTGTACATTCGAAGAAATCCTACTTGGGATATTAAAATGTGCTGAGATTAGTCTTCTTTCGACCATATGATCTGCTCGAAATGAAAGATATTGATATTGCTGGACTTTGATGCTTTAGGCATGATTGGTGCTTACAGGTTGTGATGTCATGTAACTTAGAGAGAATGGCCATTGGCAGTGATGACCAATTTCTCCATGTATTTGTAGGTGGTTGGTGGAGTGGTGCTCCTACATTGTCCTATAACAAGTTCGTTCTGAAAATACATGCTGTCGTTCTTTTTCCCTAGTTACATGCAACGGTATATAGATTATTTACTCTTCAACAGGCAGTTCTTATCGAATATTGAGGAAAAATTCCCAAAAGACTTGGATCTTATTGTTGCATGCCAGAAAGGTTTGAGGTAAGAATTTTTGCTCAAAATTGTCCAATCCAATGCTGACTACTTGGGTGGCTTTGTTTTCTTATTAAGTTGCTCACATGCCTTTGTTGAAGAAACCGATTTTACTTGATTTCGTTATCCCCTATGCAAAATGAATGCCGCTTTGCTCTAGAATGATCAACTGTCCATCATGTGCTTGTAGCTTTTCTCATGAGAAGCTGACCTCTTGAGTGATGTGGCAAAGTTGGAACCATTTTGTTTTCTGGCAGAGCAGTGAAAGTATTGGACAATTAAATAAGAAGCCTTCCAGTTGAAACCCGTGCAGTTGCTTTAGCAGCAGAAGCATGGTCATAACATGCATCTAAGCGAACCATAGTTTCCCAATCTCGGAATTGTAACAATGAAGGGCTAGTAGAAAATAATGTGTTTGCATCGTTAATGCAAGTGCAAGGATATTCAGGCTAGGATCTTTGTTGGCACACATTTGTTCTCAGATGTGGGCTTGCTTTTATGTCTATTGACAATTAATCAAACTATGGTTTATCGTCATTTCTTTTCATTTTCTCTTCTTTTTCCCAGATCATTAGCTGCTTGTGAGCTCCTATACAATGCTGGGTATAGAAATCTTTTCTGGGTTCAAGGTGGCCTAGAGGCTTCTGAAGAAGAGGTAGGCATCTTCTATGATTCTTAAACCATGATTAGAGATGATAAGCTAGTTATGATGGTGGGTGCGACCATTTTTTGAGCAGGATCTCCCCAGAGAGGGCCCCAGCCTCTTAAATTTGCTGGAATTGGTGGTGTTTCAGAATTTCTGGGGTAAATATCTCATTATTTGAGCCTTTTCTTTAGATGCGCATAACTGTTCTGTAGTTTCTACTTTATTTTCTAATTTTCTTGACAATCACAACCAGAGTACAGAAAGATATGCATTCAGAGACTCTGTCTGCGCATTCTTTTATGCTTTCTAGAACTTACAATATGCTATGCAATGGTAGAAGATTGGTCGAGAACGTCCAGAGTTTGAAATTTGCAGATACAGATAATTATAGATCATGTGGCTGGATGGTGGAAAACATCATGAGGTTGTGCATTAATTCAGGTCGAGTTGACCTGATCTATATGAGCACGAACAGTTGACTGGGTGTGGTTGTGAGTGGCTGTTCAGTATTAGGATAAATATAAAGCCAAATGACAAAATAAATCCCAACATTTTCAAAGATTTTTGATCTTATCCCAACATTTCTGAGAAAGAATTTTTAGAAAGAATCCTTCCCAAATTCCATTTTTTCTTTTGGTGTTATTCCCCTCCTCCCCCCCCGCTTTTCTTTTCATGTCTCTGTCTCGACGTTGTAAATTGGAAAATGTTTATGGAACTTATATCAACGTTTTTTTAACTTACTATGAATTTCTCAATTATTCCACACTTGTAAGTTAGCAAATAGATTTCTTTGGATGGGTTTTTATTGACTTTGTGATACATTTGATGGTCAATATCTTTTTTAATATGACAAGTTTCAAGATGAAGTAAACTATTTTTTTATTTTTTTCCTTTTCTTGTTAAATTATCCCGGGCAAGTATGGTTATCATTAAGTAAAATACAAAAGAACTTGGCAGCAGACTTTTCTTTTACTAAACTGGACATTCTTATAGTTTTCCGCTTTTACCCATTCTTAGTTGGACTGACCAACAAAGAGCAGCAGCTGCCAAAGAGGGTTGGGCTTATCGATTAGTATTTTCTGCTCGTCTGGTAATTCTTCTATTTGATAGATTTGTGAAAAGTCCCCTTACAGTCTATTATGAGTCTCACATTGGCTTGATAGATTAATTTCTTGTTGTTGGCCTAAAAGGACTAATTTCTGGTTGCTACATTCTGGTATACATTGGGCTCTTTCTCGTTGCGGATGCCTTGTTCCTTGGTGTGCAACAACTGGGTCGTTATCTTCAGGAGCTAAGAACCCACTGATAATAATTGCCAAGTTACTGATGAAGTACCTTCAGACCTCAGTTTTGGACCATGAGACAAAGACCTTGAGTTTTCCTAGCATAATGGTGGAAGTAGCTCATAGGATGAAAATAAAGTCCCTTCGCTTTTCTTATGTAATCCTTTGCATCTATGAAAGGGATTGCAGTTTGTAGCTGTCAATTTAGGCTTTGTTTTGGCTAGTTGAGTGGCTGTTAGACTAGCTGGATTGTAAACTATCTGAGCACTTTTGGTGAGAGAAGCAGCATTTCATCAAAGAAATTTTGTTGAGCTCTTGCTGAGTCGGACATTGGTCCCATAATTTGTGTGTAACTGGTGTGGGACAATTGTGCCTGCAATGACTAATGCGGCAATGCCTTTACGTTTTGTTTTCTCATTTATTTTAATGCTTTATCTACCCTTTTCTTTGTCCATTGCCACAGTTTTCACATAACATCATCTCAAGTAGTAAAGGGAGCTCTTATTTGGCATTTAGTTGCATGAGCAGTTTTTTAGTTGGGACAACATTGTTCTAAGTGAGGCATATTCTCATAAAACCCATTATTTTGAGAATAACATCAAGAGTGTTCTGTGTTCTGCATCGTTTACAACCCACTTGACAGGGCTAGATCTGATTTATAGGTTTTACTTCTAGGCTGCTCATTGGTTTACATGTTTTAGAGAAAGGGTGTTGGTAGCAAGAATAAGGTTGGTAATACTGTGCATTTTGTTGCCAAAGCATGTCTGGTTGTGCTTTGATGCTGAAACATGAATCATCAGACTGGATATCATAGGAGAGCCCGGTTATAAGCTTCATATTTGAAATGGGGTTATATGCGTGTGCATGTACGTACTGATCTCAGAAGCTAGCTAGTCCTTGACTTAAATTGCTTGAAATTATGTATTTGCAGACCGAGTACATGACATATTCTTAACTACAGAACAATAGATCACAGATAGCATGCTTCTGTAACAAGCAAAGGGTGATTGATTACTAAGTCGGAAAGATTTCTAGCCAGCTAGTTTGCTTGTCTCTGCCATCGTCTAGGAGAAGCGGGGTTTGGCTGCAACCATAAGGTTGGCAATTCTGTGCATTGTGATTGCAAAAACTTCAGTCATATCCAAATCCTTAGGCTGGATCCCATCAGGAAGCTCCCAATTGAAACTGTGAAGAAGTTGAGCTAAAGCAAGCTCAACACTGGCATTTCCAAATGCAATCACTGGGCAGCTCCTTCTACCTGCACCGAAGGGTATCAGCTCAAAATCCTGCCCTTTGAAGTCAATGTCACTATTTTCATTGAGAAATCTTTCTGGTCAAAACGATTCTGGATCGACGCAGGATTCTGGGTTCCACCCAATTGACCAAGCATTGACAAAGAAACGGGTTTTGCTGGGATGGAGTACCCATCAATAGTTATGTCCTCCATAGATTCTCTGGGGCCTAACACTGGAGCAGGAGTGTGCAACCGGAATATCTCCTTAATGACAGCCTTCAAGTATTGCAGTTGAGGTAGGTCAGTTTCTTGCACGAATTTTCTCTCTCCAACGACGCTTTGTACTTCAGCTTGTTCTCTTTCCGTGGCTTTTTGATTGATGACAAGCTCTGTCATTCCCCGATCAAGGGTTATGAACGTTGTATCAGTTCCTGCTGCAAACATATCCTGCAAAATCCATATGCTACGTATGAGAGGTTTCTTCTTGCTAGGGGATCTGCATGGCTATACAAGTATATTGATGTTATAAAATACTGAACCAGAGGGAAGGATGATTCACGAACCAGGATGATGGCTTTAACATTGTCCCTGGTGAGAGGCATATCACCATAACCAGTCTTCAGTACATCAAGTAAAACATCCACAAGATACTTGTGCGACTCCGTAGCTTTGTTTTCTTTTTGATGATCTCTCAGTATCTCGTTGAAAAGGTTATCAAAGCGCTAAAATGTGCGCTGAAGTCTGGACTTCATCCCGGTCAGGCTGTGGATGAATTCCATGGAAGGAAAGAAATCTCCTATGCTGAATCCTCGGAGCAACTCCTGATACTCCTCCAGCATCTTTTGAAATCCATGCCTGTCGTAGTCCCTCCTCCTGAAAAATCCCTCCCGAAAGCTACCCGACAGAGAACATCATTTGCATAGAAACCAAGCAGTTTAGTTAGATTTGTGGCGCCTGGAAAAGACTGTAATACGGTCAACTAACTGAGCAACTTCTTCTACCCTGACATGACTGTATGACTGAACCCGTTTTGCACTAAGCAGTTCAAGTATGCAATTTCTTCTTATATGCCTCCAATAAGGACCATAGGGGGAGAAGACCACGTCAGTGCAATCATAGAACAAGTGTTTGGCGGAGAAGATCTGAGGACGGCTCGAAAGTGCGAGGTCGTGGGTTGTCATTACCTCCTTCGCCATTCTAGCTGAGGAAACAACTACGGTTGGGATTTCACCAAGCTGTAAGAAGATGATTGGGCCGTATGTTCTCGCAAGGTGGTGGAGGGATATGTATGGCAATTGCCTAGCTGATGGATTTCTGAGGATCGGTAACTTGGGAGGGCTTGGTGGGAGGTTGTACTTGCTTTTCCTAGGCTTGTTCTTTAAGAGAACTACAATTACAGCTGCTACTACCAAGATTGAGAGAAACAGATGCTGAAGGAGAGCCATTTTCATTTCACGAGAAACTTGCACAGTATGTGATGTTGCAACTGTGGTCTTATTTGATCTGTATACAGTCTCTTCCTATACAAGGGACTTGTAAAAACTATCTCAGTTTGCTGAAAAATCTTTCGGTTTAGTCAATATAAGTCGAGTTAGCAGATGTCACCCTCTCTTTTGGTACTTCTGTGATAGGTTCGTCATGGTTCAAGACATCAGCCCTAGTTGCAAGTTGGCGTGTGTTCCTTCATCTTATCCCCTTAGCATTACCTCAGGATAATCATCTTTGGTGGGGTTAGATAGTATACTACCAGGATAGGGGTAAAAATAGCAGGAAATACGAATGCTGTCGTGACACAAGTTGCCCAACTATCTAGTGATCGCTCAGTTACTGGTCTTGGAATTGTTTGGACAACTGGTTTGTGGTCCTCCTTTTCTAGATCGATACGTAGTCCACAGTCAGGTCAATCATCGGAAGCCCCATGCCTTTGGAAAAATCTCATCAGTCTTGGAATTGTCATAGTTTAGAAAATTCCCTTTTGATAGAGATCTGCCAAGAAATTAGGTCCTTCAAAGACTTTTCTTGATGTGTCATGTGATGGAAATGAAAACACTCGTACTAACACCTAGAAGGGGTAGTGAATAGGTGTTTAAAATAAATCTTGACAAATAAATGCGGAATAAAATAAGTTGTGAGCAAAGTTTGAAAAATGATCAGAGTCTGATTACACGAGCTAACTTCTCGTGGAAATTCAGAATTAGGTAATAGGTGGAATAGATTTTTGCGAAACTTAAGACGTCACAATGAATAAAGCTGAAAAGAGTTGAGGGAAGAGAAAATTACATATGAGATTTATAGTGGTTTGGCTTAGATCAAGCTTAAGTCCACTTTTCTATGTTGGTAGCCTTCTGGCTGAACTTCACTAAAGTATCAATAGAGAAGTATAATATTTTGAGTGCAAACACTCAGTGCAAGATTTCATTTTCCCACACTAAGTCACTCTTCTTATGATTTTATTTCTTGAATACAATTTGTAAGAGCTGTCATTAAAGAGCAAGTGGTTGGAAATACTTCAGACTTTGAAATTTCAATTTTCATGCTCTATCTCAAATAGACTGAATGACTACCTTAAATACTCTTCCACGCCTTACTAGCTGTTGGCATTCTCTAGAGACATTTTTTTCAATCAATCCATTGGATAGAATCGATTAAGGAAATCTTGTAACCGTTTGAAAATTGATATGAAAATCCATTGATTTTGGTTGTCCATACAATCAGAATCTATGTTTCTATAAGTAGATGTTTTCCAAAAAGGAACTTGTCTTCAGGATTAATTTCATCAATTCGTGATTGATTCCATTAATGTATTTATAAAAGATAAGTAAGATTTTTCGCTTGAAAGCCAGATATTAAAGAATAAATCTCTTTATGTTCATATTGAATCCTTATTGCAAGATCAATAAATTTGAGCACTTTTGGACTTGGTTTTAGTCTGGATTGCATCAGAGTGTGAAAAACTTCTAGAATGAATAGACTTTGACAAGAGTTTGTGATATGTCTTCAGAAGTCTACATTTTTTAAGAATAAGAACAAGAACAAAAACAAGAAAGTTTTGTCAACTTCAAAACCTGGTAGGAGTTTTCTGAACAATCTCCTCATTTTTTATGGTGACAAAATTTTCATTCAGATTTAAGCATAATATGAAGGTTATCCTGCAAAACAACAGTTTAACAGCACATGATAATCGATAGAGATAATAGATAGTAATCACAATAAAGTCTACATTCACAAAACACGCCAATCAAAAGTCTCCATAAAATAAATCATACCAGCATGGAAAAACTCAGTCGGCACCAACAAAAGCTTCAAATTTGCAAAACTCTACCCCTTTTTGTCAACAACAAAATGAGAAAATCAAACAAGCACAAAGAAAATAAGAAAAAGAGTTTGGTTCTAAAAGAATAGGGGTTGCCTAGGAACACAAACAAGTTGGAAATCCTCCAAAGTCTGCATGGTCTCCTCAAGCTTAGTTAAGCACTAATGAAAGACAATCTCAACTTTCGCTAAATTTTGAGATGCTTGCTGATTCATGGTCTGAACTTTATTATCAAGAGATTGTACCTTTTCGGTAAGAGAGTTTGAGGTAGTACCAAGAGCAGCATGCAACTTTTGGATTTCAACTTCCATTCCATATGGGAGAAGTACACTATCAGTGCCATAATTTGTGTATGGCGCTCACTTTGATGCCAAAAGTTTTTATCGGATCACTTAACTGCCAAATGGGAGGAAAACGATCACTTTGGTGTCACTGGTGACAGATTCCGGCTAAAATGATTATGTGGCTTTTATATTTTTAAAACAAAAATTGAGAAGCCTTTTAAACGACGTTGTTTTCCATCTTCCTTAAGAAAAAAACATCGTTTTGCCGTCCTACATGGATGGCCTCACAAAAACGACGCTGCACAGCTCATTTGGGGATTTTTTTTTTTCATTTGGGGATTGAAATTATGGTTTTTTTGTCTGCCGTCGCTCGGCCACCATCGCTTGGCCGCCGTCCCTTGGCCACCATCGCTTGGGTGCCGTCCCTTGGCCACTGTTGCTCAGCCGCCGTCCCTTGACCTCCATCGTAGTTGCTTGCCACAGCAAGACAAAAGAAAAAGAACGAATAGCAAATCTTGAGGGAGGGGGAGGTGTTGACGGTGAGGGCGGAGGAGGGGATGGCAGGGCCACGGTCACCGCCGTCGTCGCAATTGGCTTCATTGACGACCTCCATGGCATTCTAGATCTTCGCGGCTACCATTGGTCAGATCGCTTGTGCTTCTGGAGATTCTTCAAGCTCATGCTTCCTCTGCGCCCGGCGATATTCCGTGGGAAAAGGCAGTGGTGGGGTTGAGATTCAGGGATTTGAAAGGTCGACAAGGTGATTGAAAATGGGGGAAAAAGTACTGGGGGAGGGCGGAGGTGAGTGCGTGGTTTTTTTTTCGGAAAACTACTGGTGTTGTGCTGGTGCGCTGCTGGTGTTGCTGGTGTTGTTCTTCGGCGCTGCTGGTGTTGCTGGTGTTGTTCTTCGGCACTGCTGGTGTTCCTAGTGCTGTTCTTCGGGGAAGAAGACGACGTCTTCTCTCTCTCAATTTGGGGATTTATGGTTTTGAATTTGGGGGAAAAATACAAAACTGTGTCGTTTTGTTGTTTAAATGCTGACTATACTCTCGGCGAGCCACATCAACTTAAAAAATTTAAAAAAGTGTCACGTCGAATTTCTGGCCAACCAGATAGGAGTTGGCACAAAAATGAGTGTTTTTCAAATTTTTTGGTACCAAAGTGAGTGCCGTACACAAGTTATGGCACTAATAATGGACTTCTCCCATTCCATATTGTTATGCCTTAATCTCCAAAAGGAACTCCACTATTCGAGGATAGTTTGATTATGGTTCAGTTTGGGCACTAGCTTCAACAAGCTGTACTAATGGAGTATCCAAAGGTGAAGGAACATTGACCTAAACATGTAAAATTTATTGCTCCCCCTGAACATTAGCTTCTTTGTCTTGACCCTCAGGAGAAACTTCAGGGAAATGAGATGCATAAATATCTTCGACATTTGGAGGAGATCGACTGATGCCATCACTAGCAGTTGGTTCAACAATCTAGTCATTAAAAGGAGTTTTCTCATCTACTCTCCCTGTCATAGTGCCTTCAGTCTGTGGAAGAACTCCTTCTCCTTCCCGCAGCCCTTCTCTTTTAGCATTGGTTTGTTGACCAATTCCCTTCTCTAGCATCTCCTACATCAACTTCCCTTGTATTTTCTCATTCCTTGTTAGAATGCTCCTATCCCTTGTTCATATTGGCATCTCTCTCTTCATCATCCGAGTCATCCTCCTCACTCTCTTTTACTCTAGTTTCTTCTTCTTCACTTTCCTTTTCCGGTTCTTTCTCACTCTCATCCTCTTCTTCTTCCTTAGAATCGGCTATTCCACCAAGAGGATCACGCATGACAACATTTACCACAAAGATCGTAGACGGTCTCATCTTTATCATCTTTCTCTTCTTCGTCTTGTAGAAGAAGAACATGTCATTTTCTCTTTGGAGTTCGTGAGACAACGCTCTTCCCTTTGCGTTTCTTCTTAGTTGGAGATCCTAACTTAGCTTTGCTAGCAGATTCTTTCTTCAAAAGTTTCGAGTCTCCAAATAGATCTTTTAATCTCATTTTTGAGATCATTTTAAGTCCAATTTGCATGGGAATGATGGTTCTTGAGCAAAAATTGGATGGCGGTTGAATATGGAAGTATTAGAAAAGTCTAGTTACCAATGTTGTATATGGAAGTTGTCATTTTCCCTTTATGACAGTTTTGTACATGTGCAGTAAGATTGTGGGAGGGAGTGAGAAAGCAACACCATTATAGATGGTCCACATCATTTTTATCTCAAATCTAAAAACATCAGTTTTGGAAGCAGCCTTGGGTCTCATGCAGTTGATGATGATCTTGTGGAGTAAAATATTGGGAGTAAACATCGTCTCATTCAGTTGATGATGATCTTGTGGAGTAAAATATTAGAAGTAAACATCCTAGAGTAAGTAATGCTTCCCCTAGGAATCTTGTCCTTCACTAGAAACTTGGTGACCTCTTTGTTCTTTTTTTTTTTTTTTTTTTTTGTGGGTAAAAGGTAATCATATTAAGCTAATAAATATTTACAACAAAAACAGCACAAAAACATACACTCATAATGAATAGAGGCATAATGAGTGGAAGGATGCTAACGCAAGAAGAAAAGGGAAGCCAACAAGGCACAAAACACGGTTAAGCCACTCAACTACGGCCACATCCAATAGATGGACCAAACAAAAGAAGGGGACTAGTTGGCCAAACAATGGCAACCCAAGCTAAAACCAAACAAAACGTCATCGCCCAAACGGAAAGGACGAGACAATCGGCAGGAATCAAGACCAGCACCGAAACAACAAGCATAGCAGCGGACCCTCCCGCACCACCACTCCAATCTGGAAATATTACGGATGCGCTGGAGTAGAAGAGAAGATGCAAGGGTCTATCCCCCAGCTACGTTGAAGTCTCTTGTTTCTTGGATTATCTTTAACATTCGAGAATGCTAAAGCCTTATCCTTAACCACTTTAATAAGGTGGTTCTTCACGGTCGGAAGCGTGAAGGTATAGTTCCTAAAGAGAATCTCATTTCTATATTTCCAAATAAGGTGGCAAAGAGCCCTAAAAGAGAACCTAGCGATAGAGTGATAAAAGCCTTTACCGGATAGGAACTTAATAGCCCAGCAAAGGTTGTCATCCCAAGTTCCATTCCTCCAAGGGAGGTTGCATTTGGCAGCCCAAGAGAAGGCACAACTAGCCGTAATGCTACAATAAAAAACAGATGACCAATAGAATCCAGAGTTACTTTGCAAAAAGGGCACACCGCATCTCCAATCCTGCCATGCGATAAGAATAAGGCCTACATAGGAAGACGGTTCTTGATTATAAGCCAAATAATGAACTGATATCTTGGAGCTATATCATTGTTCTAGATCAATGAATCCCAATTGACCCGAGGCTTCTTTTTCCTGATGAGGTGCCAAGCCGAAGCAACCGAGTATAAATCAGACGTGTTTCCTTGCCAAGTAAGACGATCCAGAGCCTACACTAGAAAGGGAAGGGGATGTTCCCAAGACTGTAAAGCTTCTCCCATGGTCTGACCAGCAGGCGAAAAAAGATCAACCACCGTCGCATGCCTAGGAAGACCAGATTTGTAAATGAAAGAGTAAGAAAACATCAAGTTGAAGGGGCCTCTCGGGTGCTAGTGGTCGAACCAAAAGGAAATAGAGTAGCCATCTCCTAACTTCCATAGAAAAGATAACAAAAAATTAGTCCTAAGGTGGAGGATTCACTTCCATGCCCAAGAGCAGTATGTGGGTTGTTTAATCACCCAAAAACTCTTCCTTTTAAGGAAGGTCTAGTGGATCCACCTATAAAGGTTCCTTATCCGTAAACAGAATCCATATGTGTTTTAGCATCGCTGCCTTGTTACAATCCTTCAGATTGCGGATGCCTAGCCCTCCTTCTTCCTTTGGAAGGCAAACATCATCCCATGATACCTTGGCACCACCCCTCCCTAGGCCAGGGCCCTTCTAGAGAAACTATCTCAATATCTCTGTTCAATACGATCAAACACTCAAAACAGAGATGATAAAGACACTAGCCTAGTAAGCTTGTATTGCATGAAGAACTGACCTTATAAGCTGGAGACGTCCAACAAAAGAAAGGAAACGCTGAGTCCAGGACTAGACCCTTGTAGTTATGTGATCTACAAGAGCAATGCAATCCGCCTTGCCGAGCTGGCAGGAGATAATAGGAACTCCAAGATACCGCACCGGCAAAGACCCCTCCTGAAAACCAAACACGAGGAGAATCTCTCTGCGCAAATCTACCGATCCTCCAGCAAGAAATATCTCACTCTTATTAGAATTAGGCTTGAGTCCACTCCAAGAAGAGAAAGTATCCAAACCCTCCTTTAAGAGTGAGATGGAAACCAAGTCAACTCCGCAAAACAGAAAGACGTCATCCGCAAAGAAGAGATGTGAAAGACTCAAAGCCTTGCATCTCCAAAAGAACTTGAAACCTGGTTGGCTAGAGCGGACACTAATGATCCCGGAAAAACCTCCATGATTAAGGTAAAAAGGTAAGGAGAGATCGGATCCCCTTGGCGAAGGCCTCGGCCACGAGGGAAGAAATCATGAAGTACTCCATTCAACGAAATAGAAAACTTAGAAGTGTGAACACATACCATAATGATCCGAACAAAATGATCCGAGAAGCCAAAGTCATGAAGAACTAGCTCCAGAAAATCCCAATCTACTGTGTTGTAAGCGTTCTAAAAGTCCACCTTGATCACACACTTAGAAACATAAGGATCAAGATGGAAGCCGGCAAATAACTCCTGGACAATAAGAATGTTGTCTCTAATTCTCCTACCTTTGACGAAGACATTTTGATAAGGGCTGATGATATCATTAAGGACTGCAGCCAGTCGATTAGCCAAAAGTTTTGTAATGCATTTGTGAATAGTATTACAATAGGCAATAGACCTGTAATCATTAACAGATGTAGCATTATGAACTCTTGGGATCATTACTAGGATGATATTGTTGATTTCCTTGAGAAGTCCCCCCGTTATAAGAAAATCCTTAATCGCTTCAATGACCAAAGGTCCAACTATCTCTCAATTATGCTTGAAGAACTCGACACCAAAACCGTATGGTCTTGGAGCCTTCTCTCGAGCATGAGAGAACATAGTATCCTGAATCTCCGAATCAGAGAGAGGACGAGATAGAGAACTGACCTATTCCTTAGTGAGAGGGCATCGTATAACCTGCCGAAGATCCATGAATGAGGGGTTGGAGGACAGGGGGCATGGTGCCAAAAGCTCTTGGAAATGAGAAACGAAGGTATGGTGACATCTTCGTTGGTCAAATTGATGGGCAAGAATCCACTCATTTCTACTCCTAGAATATCAGCCAACAAATTAATATCAATATCATACACTTTATCATTCACAGTAAATTGAACATGAATGGGATCCAAAACAGACAGGTTGGAATAAAAGTAAGCAGTCAATTTGGGATAAGCATCAGATGACTCCACATAGAACCTTTCCATCTGAAGCATAGAAAATTTTTCTCGCAAATTCACCTTGATGGAATCTAGGAGATCAAAATATACGGTTCAAGGGTTGATAACTCTTCTGTTTAGCATCTGTGAGTAGACTTTCTTATGGTCCTTTGACCAAAACAACTTCCCTTTTGTTCTAGTGATCTCTACAGCAACACCCATTTTGGGTTGGAAATTTTAAACACCCTCTCATCATCATCTTCCTTTTTTGCTTTTAGTTTGACCTTTTGTGCCAAAGCGAGGATTGTTGAGAAAGTTTGAAAATTCATTTTTTGCTCTTCTAGCCTCTACCAGCCCTAAGTTTTCCATAGCTCTCAAGAACAAGGTTTCGTTCCCATAATTATTTTCTTTCAATAACGAACTTATGAAATCCATGAGACTTCCTCCCTTTTTCAAAAACTCATAATGTTTGAGAAGTACCTCGGCATTCTTACCAAAATAGGTGTCGCTTCCTAAGTAATCTCTTTTTCCACTGATTGTCGATTCGTGCTTCGAGGCGATTCATTCTCGGTGAGATCAAAATGCGTTGGACCTTCAGGGACAAACCAAGGCCTACGACTAGCAATGCGAGAGGATTTCCTTTGATAAGACATTGAAACGAACTTGGAGGATTTTGATGACATGTTCATGAGTGATCGAGTGAGAAATTTTACAAAGAATGTGAGAGAAGCGAGAGTTTGAGAGAAAGATTAAGGTTTGCAAAGAGTCAAATTATTGGGGGAAAATGGTTAAAGATTTTATTTAAAGAAAATGAACCAAGGCAATCAAACATGCACCCAAAAAAAAAAAAATTCCGTTTTTAAAAATTAAAAAGTAACTATCAATAATTTTTGAAATATTAATTCCAAAAAATCAGTAGAGATATAACAATTTCCAAAATTATAAAAAACAAGTAATAAGTCAAGAATAATCATACCTGTTCAAGAAGGAAATAAACTTACGTGCCAAAATTTGAAATATAACTACCTAAGTCTGGAAGGCTTTCAGAAGGATGTTTCTACTATAAGTTGAACTAATGAGTTTGCTCGTCTATAGACTTTAACTAGATGCAAAACTAATATTCAGCTTTTCACAAATGAACTCGAATAATCCGTTATCCAGTGGCTTAATGAAGATATCTACCAGTTGATGCTTCGAATCAATGAATTGAACATTGATTTTGCCATTTTGTACATGGTCTCTTATGAAATGATGGCGAATTTCAATATGTTTTGCTCTTGAATGGAGAATAGGATTTTTGATGAGGTTGATTGCACTTGTGTTGTCACATCTGATTTTAGTGCAATGTTCTTCTATTCAAAAGTCCTTTAGTTGTTGCCTGATCCAAAGAATTTGTGAACAACAACTTCCAAGAGCAATATATTCCGCTTCTGCCATTGAGAGTGCCACAGTACTTTGGTTATTTGAAAACCAGGACACTAACATTTGTCCCAAGAGTTGGCATGTTTTTTAAGTACTTTTCTTGTCAACTTTATAACTAGATAGATCAGTATATGAGTATTCAAGTAATGTAAAGTCTCATCTTTTTAGATACCATAGACCTAACTTTGAATTTGTTGCAATATATTTGATAATACGTTTAACAGTACTGAGATGAGATTCTCTAGGATCGGCTTGCAATCTAGCACACATACACACACTGAATAATATATCGTGTCGAGAAGCAATAAGGTAGAGAAGAGAACCAATCATGCTTTTGTATGTCTTTTGGTCAACTTTCTTTCCATCTTCATCCTTGTCAAGTTTGGAAGAACTTGGCATAGGAGTCTTGGTCTTCTTGCAATTTTCCATCCCAAACTTCTTGATAACATCTTTGGTATATTTTTCTTGATAGATGAAAGTTCATTTCTTTGATTGTCTGATTTATAGACCCAGAAAGAATGTTAACTCACCCATCATGCTCATTTCGAATTTTTCCTGCATAAATTTTGAAAATTTCTTGCATAGACTTTTGTTAGAAGACCCAAAGATTATATCATCTACATATATTTGAACAAGTAGAAAGTTTTTTCTTCCCTTTTGATAAACAAAGTTGTGTTGACCATTCATTTTTTGAAACCATTGCTTACTAGAAACTTACTCAGTCTCTCATACCAAGCCTGAGGTGCGTGTTTCGGACCATATAAAGCATTCTTCCGTTTGTAGACAAAGTCTGGTTTTCTAGGATCTTTAAATCCAGGTGGTTATTCCATATAAACTTCTTCTTGTATGAACCCATTTAGGAATGAACTCTTGACATCCATCTAGAATAACCTGAACTTATGGAAACATGCATATGCAAGCAAGAGTCTTATGGCTTTTAACCTTGGCAGGTGCATATGTCTCATCATAGTCTATTTCTTTTTTTTTTCTTTTTTTATGTATAACATTTTGCAACAAGCCTTGCTTTGTTCCTTGTTACTTTACCCTTTTCATCAATCTTGTTTCTGAACACCCACATTGTTCCAATCACAGATTTTCCTTTTGGTTTTGGAACTAACTCCTAAACATCATTAATTTTGAATTATTTGAGTTCTTCCTGCATTGCTTCCATCAGGCTTTCATCATATAAAGTTTCTTCTACTCCCTTTAGTTCTATTTCAAAAATAAGAGTTAGGGCACTTGTGTCTCCTTTTACTTTGGATTTGGTACAAATTGCTTATTCTATATTGCCAATAATGAGCTATTTAGGATGGCTTGATTTGTACTTCCAGTTACTGTTAGATTTGTCACTTTCTATAAGGGTTTTCTAAACGTTAGTTTTCTTTGATTCTTCTGACTTTTCTTCTACCTGACTTTGATCACTAGAAGATTGAGGTTCCTTGGGGGAATCAGACTTTATTAAGTCTAAAACTAGTTTAGACTCTTCAAGTTGAGTTTCATCTTGTTGGTTCTGAACACTTTCTTGAAATTTGACATTTATGTATTCTTTGATAGTTTGTGTAGTCTTGTTGAAGACCCTGTAAGCTTTGTTTGAAGTAGAGTAGCCAAGAAATATTCATTCATCCAATCTTTCGTCAATTTCCCAAGCCGATCATTTTCATTCTTTAAAATGAAACACTTGCAACCAAACACATGAAAATAAGATATATTTGGCTTTTTTCCTTTGTAAATTTCATATGGAGTTTTCTTTGGGATGGATTTTAAGAATACTCTGTTAATTATATAATAGGCAACTAAAACTACCTCTACCCAAAAACGAGAAGAGACTCTATTTTCAATTAGCAAAGTTCTGGCCATCTCCTGTAACGAGCTATTTTTATTTTATTTTATTTCTACAACTCCATTTTTTTTTTCTGGGGCGTATGAAGAGGGGAAAACGTATTGTAGACCATTCTCATCACAAAAATTTGCAAAGTCTTGATTTTCAAATTCTCCTCCATGATCAGTCTTTATGCTTGAAATGTCATAACTTTTTTCATTATGAACCTTCTTAGCAAACTTTGAAGAATATGCGAAGGTTTTTGTTTTATTGCCAAGAAAAAAACCCACATGAATCTTAAATAATCATCCACAACTACCAAATAGTATCTCTTACCACCAACGCTTTGTGTTCTGGTTGGTAAAAAAAGATCTATGTGAAGAAGCCGCAAGACGCGATTAACGAAAACTTGATTTATAGGTTTAAATGAGCTTCTGACCTGTATTCCCAAGATACATGGAGTACTCAACTCAGACTTCTGGTACACCATTCTGGGAAGACCACGAACTAGCTTCATAGATGATAGTTTAGCAATTTGTTTCATACTCACATGACCAAACTTGCTATACTAGAGATATGATTCATCTTGAATTGAGATAAGTCATTGAGAGTTCTCTGGACTTATGTCTAGAAGATAAATATTGCCATGTCTTTGCTCGGTGAACATTTGATAAAAGTCTTGACTAACTTCAGAACAAACATCTTTTTGGAAATTGATTCTGAATCCTATATCACATAGCTAGTTTATGTTTAGAAGATTGTAATTCAAACATTTTACAATAGAAACATTGTTGATAATCAAACTTCCAATTCTCATGGTTCCATATCCAATAATTTTTCCTTTGTTGTTCCCACCAAACGAAACATTTCCTCCTTTTTGTTTTTCTAGTTTTACGAAATTGCTTGAATCTCCAGTCATATGTCTAGAATAGTCATTGTCCAAGTACCATTTGTTTTTTCTTTTAACAGTAATCTGCAATAAAAAGGAAATCTCAAACTTTCTTTGGTACCAAAATTTTCTTGAGTCTTGGCAAGTTAGTTTTAAAGACAACTTTTGCCCAATCAATTTTAACAAGTCTCCAAACTTTAGGACATTCATTCTCAAAATGTTCTAGGATGTTACACTTAGAACATTTAAGAGCACTTTGGCCAATAGGTTTTACAAAAACTTTTTGAAAATGATTTTTGTAAGAAAATTTTTGAGATCTTTGTCTAAAGTCCTTTAAGCTAAATTGCTTTGTATTTTCCCGATGAGCTTTCAAAATACTGAACCAAACACACCCTAAGTCTCTTATTGACTTTAGGAAAATTGATCAAAAGAGTACTTTCTTTATTCATACACAAAAGTGATTTGTTGTAATAGGGTATTTGGGATGAAAGAATTTTCTCTAAAGTTTTTGATCCTTAAGAGAACCTTGTAGAAATATCTAAAATCTCATTTTCAAACATTCATTTTCTTTTGAAAGAGAATCAATATTTTCTTTCAAATCATTAAAATCATTTTTTAGATTCTCAAAATTTTCTCTCCAAGAATTATCCCGTTGCTTGAGTTTTGATTTAATTTGGAGATCTTGTTAAGAGAAGATTTGAGGTTTAAGCAAAGTTTATCTATATACTTAGAAACTTTAATAGGAATTTCTGAATGACTTATCTCGATTTCCTTATCGATTCGAGTTTGTGTTAGAGTCTAACTTTGATGTTGAGTCGATTCGAGTGAGCCATCGACGATACTTGCAAACTTTTCTTCACTTTCCTCACATTCTGTGTCACTTCAGGTTTTTGCTTTTAGAGCTTTCTTGTATTTCTCATACTTTCCTTTCTTCATTTTCAATAGGGACAATTAGGCTTGATGTGTCCATTTTTCTTACACTCAAAGCATATCACATCCTTGCTAGTTTTAGAATCTTCCATCGATCTTTTCTAGAAATTTTGCTTGCTTTACTTTTTTCAGTTCAATCTTCTTCTTATCGTATTTAGTTTCTTGAATTTCTTTATCATGAGAGCCAACTTCTTGTCATCCATATCATCATTTGTATCCGTATCATCAGAATCAACATTAGACTTAAGCGCAATTGACTTCTAACGTTTTGGATCCTCTTCATCATTGATCCATTCCACTTCATGCAATTGAAAAGTGCCTATTAGCTCGTCAATAGAAAGAGGAATGATTCTTTGTGTCTCTCAAATTGATGTTTTCACATGGTTCCAGTCCTTTGAAAGTCCTTGCAGAAGTTTGTTAACCTTCATTAGTATTGCTCTGCCCCTCCACGAGTCTTGGTGCTAAATAACTAGCCATAGAAGATCTTTAGCTCAGAAGTATAAATACTTCAATAGAAGAGCATAGGGCTTTGATACCAATTGACAACGCTAAAACTAACACTTAGAGGGGATGAATAAGTGTTTAAAATAAACATTGAAAAATAAATGCGGAATAAAATAAATTGCGAACAAAGTTTGAAAAATGATTAGAGTATGATTAAACGAGCTACTAGACTTCTCGTGAAAATTCATAATTAGATAGGAGATGGAATAGAATTTTGCGAAACTTAAGACGTTGCAACGAATAAAGCTGAAAAGAATTAAGGGAAGAGAAAATTGTACACAAAATTTATAGTGGTTCGGCTTAGATCAAGCTTACGTCCACTCTCTCACGCTAGCAGCCTTCTGGCTGAAATTCACTAAAGTATCAATAGAGAAGTACAATATTTCGAGTACAAACACTCATTGGAAGATTTCTTTTTCCCACGCTAAGTCACTCTTCTTGTTATTTTCTCTTTTGAATACAATTTGTAAGAGCTATTGTTGAAGAACAAGTGGTTGGAAATACTTTAGACTTTGGAATTTCAATTTTCACTCTCTATCTTAAATAGACCGAATGGCCTCCTTAAATACTCCTCCACGCCTTACTAACTGTTAGCATTCTCTAAAGGAATTTCTTCCAATCAATTCGTTGGACATAATCGTTTAAGGATATCTTGTAGACGTTTGAAGATTGAGATGGAAATCCGTTGATTCTGGTCATCTATACAATCAGAATCTAGGTTTCTATAAGTCAATACTTCCCAAAAAGGAACTTGTCTTCAGTATTGATTTCATCAAGTCGTGATTGATTCCATTAATGTATTTATAAAAGGTTGTTGACACCTAAATTCTGGCTAGGTATTTTAAATTAAATTGTATAAGAAAATTAGGGACCTATTCGGCCCCACAAAAATGATTTTTGCATAAATTAAAGCTTAGCTTTTATTTGCGTCCATTAATCTTTATTTTCCTTTTTTAACTTATATTTCACTTTTTTTGGATGATAATAAATAGAGTAAGCAGCCTGTCGGGGGCTTAGGGCCTGGCTTTTTCTTTCCCAGGCCCGACCCCTCCTTTTTCCTCATTGTCTTCTTCTTCACCTTGTCTTTTTCCTCATCTCTGCAGCACGCACAGAGGAGGCGGACGCGCACAGGAGGAGACGACGACGTATGGCGCAAGTAGTGGGGATGCGCCATCAATGCCAAGTAGGCCTTCGTGGAAGGGGAAGGATTGACGCCAGTTCAGCCGGCAAAGGAAAGTCGGTTGGCGCACCAAAGACTATCAGCCTAGCCTCCATCGACCGGACCCCCCTCACCTACAAATATGGCATCGAGGGAAGGCCAAAGTCATGACGCAGAGGGAGATCAAAAGCATGTGAGATTCGAAAGCTTCCCATGAGAGACTTTAAGGGAGGCTCAAACGCTTGTAAGCCGAGATTTGAGAGTTCGTGGGCGGAAGAGACTGTGGCGAGTGAACCCGAGAGAGAGGGAGTAGGTTAGATCCGGGGAGCCCGGGTGGAGAAGGGTCTCGGGCTGTGTGCGCACTCGATTGTCGGTCTTCCAGCGATGCCCTTGGGCCGAGCAGGTAAAGCCTGGCGACACCCTTGCCCCGTTCTTAACCGTTGTAGGAAGTAGGGGTGAGCGTGGTTCCCGGGTAGAACCGAGAACCGGGAACCGAACTCGGGTTCCTTACCGGTTCCCGGTTCTAAGAAGACCGGTTCTGGTTCCTACCGGAACCGGAACCGGTTAAATTTACAATTTGAAAAAAAAAAAAACTCTAAAGTACCCCACGATTTCCCCTTTCCCTTTCTTTCTCTCTCTGTCTTTTCTCCCCTTTTTCCTCTCTTCATGTCACTTCCTACTCCCCCACTCCCACCCACTTTTCTTTTCTTCTCTCTCTCTTTCTCTCCCCCTCTCTCGGACGGAACCCCCTTCTTCTTCCTTCTTCCCGCTGGCTGTTGCTTCACCCACCACCACACCGCCACCCCACGCCCTACTCACCACCACCTCTTGGCCACCGAACCACCACCACCCACCGCTCGTCCGACGAGCCGTCTCGCCGTTGAGCCCGACGAGCTGTTGCGCCGTCCGCACTGCCGCTCACCGCTGAGAGCCACCTCCCTTGACACCGCTGCTGGACGCCGTCACCCCTCGCTCACCTCGCCGCTTAGCCGCTTGCCGTCGACGCCGCCGTTAGATGTCGCTCGTCCCCGCGATGGAGGCTTCTCGCTCACCCAGCCGCCCCGACGCTGCTCGCCGCTCGCCCAACCGCCCTGACGCTACTTGCTCACCACTCGCCCGGTCGCCTCGGGCCGTTCGCCGCTCGCTTAGTCGCCCGACGCCGCTCGCCCAGCCGCCTAATGAGCCTTAACTCCACACCCCTTCGCCTCCGCCTCCACCTCCACCTCCAACTCAGTCGCACCCCTACTCTCTCTCTCCTTCCGCCTGTCTGGTCGGGGGCGACGCGGGACGCCCTTGGAGACTCCGGCAGGGGCCTACCGGCTAATCGACGACGAGATGGTAGGGTTGGATTTATCTCGGTTTATTTGGATTTTTAGCTTGCAAAATGTTTTTGTAGGACGTATGACAGTTGAATTTAACTTAAGTCATTTAACTCGACCATGTTATGTTCATTTTAGTGACAAGTGGACCGTATTTTTCTCATTGAGCCTTCCGTATGTAGACTTGGGATTTGTTAAAATAGCATGCTACTGAAGTGAGAGAAGCTGAGTCCAAGTTGTTCTTGTCTATTATGTTTATGCAATTTCAAGGGAGTATGGCATTAATGTAACTTTAGTCTTTTACCTTTTGATTCTATTGTAAGCTTCTATTTCATTTCACAAATCCCAGCAAATGGAGCTGGTTTGATTGAGTATATATGCCATCCTTTCGGTCCCGTATACTTGTCATTGCATGAGCATGACAACACAGCTCGATGTTGTAGTTGCGAGCATTTGGAGGTAGTGGTCTAGGCTAGCACAAGTAAATGCAATGCCATGCTTTGTTCCCACAATCTTGCGGATTGTATATTTTAAATGCATTGAATCAGCTGTACTCATTTTTTTGTTTTTCTTTCTTTTGATATTTATTTTACCTACTGACAAATCGTGGAACACAACATACATATCTTTGGGAGATGGACGAAGTTTATGCCTCGAGTGCATGGAATCTGCTATCATGGACACTAGTGACTGTCAACCACTTTATCATGCGATCAGAGACTAATATGAAGGAATGAACATGAAATTGGATCAGCAAATTCCAATGCTTTTGGTTGAAAGACAAGCACTTAATGAGGCTATTGTTGGAGAAAAAAAATGTACGACATGGTATGAGGTTTGGGTTTTCTTTCAAAGTTGGCGCGCCATTCCTGATGCTAGTTTTTCTGCAGGGCCACCATCACATGCCTGAGACAAGAGGTTTATGTCTTTCCGAGGAGCAAACGTGTCCAAAGTGTATGATATTGGACATCTACTGATTTTGCTTTCGGAAATCCAGAGTAAATCCTTGAGCAAGATTCACCTGTTCAATTTTACACTCGTTTCATTGCTTTTGTATTCAGGTTCACCTGACTTGGAGGCCACAAGCTTGTTGGAATGAAAACTCAACCCCAGAAATTGACAAGGAAATGCGAAGTTACAGCCATTCTTGTTCTTTATGGTCTACCGAGGTAAGTGTGACTGAAAAGCTCTTGTTTCACAAAGTAATGAATATATTTATTAAGTACACAATAGCTCTTCATATACATGTTTTAAAAATTTGTAGGTTAGAAAGACTTCTTGAGGATGAGTTGACAAACAACTGCATATTTGACGGGTCTTCCTAAGTAGATGATCTGAACTTTTCCAATGCATAGTTGTTAGGAAGTCCCATTGAGCTGTGACAGAGAGACTTTCCCAACATAGAGCTTCAGAAAAATGGTCTGATGCTAATGAAACTTCTTGTATAGTTCAATGGATGCTTATACTTCATTTCTGAGTGATGGCATTATGGGTCCTGTTATGGAGAAGTACGTCTTGGAAGTGAAAGTGTTGTGATAAGTTGGCGTAGCTATTTCTCGAGATAAGTATTGTGAAAGTTTTGCTTAACTAAAGATGAAAAAAAAAAAAAAAACCTGTAAGAACCTGGAACCGACCCTGGAACCTGTAATAGGGTAGGTTCCAAGTTCCAAAAAATTAGGAACCTGTACCCGATGGTAGGTTCCAGGTTCCAGGCAGAACCTGTAAGGAACCTGGAACCGCTCACCCCTAGTAAGAAGGGGTCTTCGAAAGCCATTGGTTTCATTGTTATGTGGGTCTGTGGGCAGCGGCAATTGCCAAATGGAGGCTGAGCCTTATGCTCGAAGCGACTGGGACAGGACCGAGCACGCTTTTGGCCGCACTAAGGCGTTGCTTGCCTTAGTCTCCGTCGCGGCGAGGCGAGGCGAGCGGGCATGATGGACAAAGTAGCTATGAGCGAGAGGAAGAGGAATCCGGGAGGCGAGTGGTGTCTCGATCGACAATGAGCTAGCCCGGCGGAGGGTTGGTCCTTGGCCTGGGCTGGCCACGGTGGCGCTGGAGGAATCACGTGACTGGGGATGAACGCCACTTGTTGCTGCCGTCGAAGGGGCAACGGCATTCGCAGGAGCCGGATCTGGTGCGAGTCGCTCCAAGCTAGGGCTTCGTTTGTCCGGGTCAGGAACCATGTCAAATGAGGGCCCCGATCGGGTAGGGTTTTGCCCATTCGAAACGGGTCAGGCGTGTGGGTCTTAACCGGGTGGGGTTTTGATTGGTTTGGGCCAACCGAGCTCGGTTGCACGTGGGATGGTCTCGCGTGGGCCTAGGGATAGGTAGCCCTTTTTGTTTTTTAATTTTGTGGGCTTTGATTAAAAAAAGAAAAAAAGAAAGAGAGGAATTCTAGGTCGGGTTCACCCCTCGGCCCATCTCGGGTTGGCGGTCGGACATTCGGGCCGGAGGTCAACGAAGCGAGTTGGTCCCAACCTAGGGATCCAACCCGGGTCGTTTTATTATATTATAATAATAAAAATAATATTTTAATATTTTAAAATAATAAAATAATAAATAAATATAATTTATTTTTCAAAAAATCATACAAGCCTAAAAATATTCTATGTTTTTCCAAAAATAGAAAAAGCCAAAAAATAATTTATATTTTCAAAAAAAGATAAAAAAAATTGAAAAAAAAATGCTTTTTATGTCCAAAAAAATGTTTTTCCTTCATAAATGCATGAAAAATCCTTTGAAAATCCAAAAAGCCTTAAGGTTTAAACAAGATTAGGTACTGAAAATATATTAGTGATTAACTAGTATAATCAAGTCATTGATTCTAGTTTCTATGGTTGCGCATAAGCGAATATTTCTCCTAATATTTCATTTGGGTTTCTAATCGATCTACCCCAAATTGATTAGTGGCAACTCCTTTAGGTTAAAAAATCAAAACTTTTTAGTCATGAATTGGTGGGTTTGGGAGAACCTGGGTTAAATTTAATAAACTTAGCCAAGCCATTAGTCTCTGCCAGCGCATATAATCGGGCGTCGAAAAAAAGAGGTCGCGACAAAGGTAAGTGAGATTTTTTGCTAGAAAGTCAGATATTAAGGAATAAATCTCTATTATGTTCATACTGAATCCTTATCACAAGATTAATAAATTTGAGTCTGATTATATCTTCATTTTGAACTTGGTTTTAGTTCGGATCACGTCAGAGTGGGAAAGACTTCTTGAATGAATAGACTTTGACAAGAGTTTGCGATATATCTTTATAAGTCTACTATTCTTTAGAATAAGAATAAGAACAAAAACAAGAAAGTTTTATTAACTTCAAAACCTGGTAGGTGTTTTCTCAACAGGAAACCTAGCAGATGGCCTATTTTTGCAAGATTATTCTTAAGTTGCTTATTTGGAGTGGCGTGAACACATTCTTGTGATACAGTCTCCCTTTTGTATGGTATTCTACTGTATTTAAAGAGGAAGTATGTTATGGTTTTGGTTTTTCTGGAGAATTTGACAGCAACTATATTGATGAAAGTGGGTTGAAATTCCACGTAATCCAATTATGCAAAATGCGAAAAGTGCGTTTGGAAACTTGTTGATTTTTGGATCTCTGGTACCAATCCTGGATTGTGGAATCGTAATTTTGATATCATCGTTAGTTTGTAGTTTGATGTGCGAGTGTGAATGTCTGTGGGATATATTTGGTAGAGGAATAAGAAGGGGACAAGGTATATAAATTTAAGATTTTATGGGACAAGGATAGTTTGTCTAGTTTAACAAAATAGCTGTCCAGGTGAAGAAGTAATGATGGAGCAGCAAGTTTACTTTATGCTCAGCTTCCCACACGGTGGAGGATTACTCGCCACCTACCTCCACGATCAATCCAATCTCCATTCATAGAGCACTTCCCCCGCCTTAGATTGTTTACCACAATTCCTAACTGCCATGAAATATGGAGGAAAATTACTAAAAAGGTCTTATATTTATTACACTTGTATTAATTTAGTCATACACATCTCAATTTGACCAACTTAGATATAAACCTTTTGTTGTCAATACAGTCATAAACTTTTCAATTGTGCTAATTTAATTATAAACATTTCAACGATTTGTAAATTTAATCATTTCTACCAATTTTGATCGAATAAACGTTGACTTGAGAGTCTAGTTAGCGCTAGACCTCTCACATGGCATGGCCCACGTTAATAAACGTAGACAATTTTTGGTAGTTTTGTAAACTTTTCTCTGAACTTTTTATTCTTTATCCTTTTCTTTTCTCTTCCAATTCCTGGTCACTAAGGTCGCAGAAGTTGCTGGCCATAGGAGTAGGCCGATGGGGGCAAGGGACGCCCTTGTCGGTTAAGAATTAAAAAAAAAAAATCAGAAAAGTTTTTAAAAAAGTGCAAAGAATTTTTCACATAAGCATAAACCATGCCACGTGTGATGAGCGTTGACCATACTTTCACGTTAGCTTTTTTCTTGTCAAGATTGATCGAAAATGCTAAATTGACATAATTGAAAATGTTCAAGACTCAATTGATAAATCGCCAAATGATTTAGGATTAAATTGGCATCATTGAAAAAATTTAGGATTGAATTGACACATATGCAATATGTTTAAGACTTTTTTAGGAATTACCCCCAAATTAAACTAGAACCATAAACTTTAACTTCCTCCTAAGACTAGATTTCTACATGCTACCCTATTCTAGAAGTTGGATTACAAATTCCAACAAAACCTAACATTCCTATTGTTGAGAAAGCTCCCATCAAGTTTTGAAGTTGACAAAAATTTCAGTCTCTTATTCTTACTTTTACTTTGAGGAGTATTAGACTTTTGTGATATATCGTGGAATGCTGTCATAAGTCTTTCCCACTCTGATGAAGATATAGACTGAACTCAAGTCAAGAATGTAGATATAATCAGACTCAGGATTATTGATCGTTCAACGAGGATTCAGTATGTGCAAGATTTATTCTTAATATCTAGCTTTTTGGCGAAGAATCTCACTTACCATTTTTCTAAATATATTGATGAAATCAATCACAAATCGGTAAAATCAATTTTGAAGACAAGTTCCTTTTTGGGAAACATCTATTTATGGAAATCTAGATTTTGATTATATGGGCGACGATGATCATCATATTTTCATCTCAATCTTCAAACGGCTATAAGATTTTTTTAATTGATTTTGTCCAACAGGTTGATTGGAAGAAATTCCTTTGGAAAGTGCCAACGGATAGGAAGGCATGGAGGAGTATTTAAGAAGGTCATTCGATCCTTTGAGAGTGTGTGTAAGAATTGAAATTCCAAAGTTTGAAGCCTTTCCAATTGCTTGTTCTTCATCAATAGTGCTTACAATTGTACTCAAGAGAGAAAAACACTAAATGAGTGACTTAGTAAGAGAAAAAGAAACTATTCACTGAGTAATTGTACTCAAATCGTTGTAATTCTCTGTTGATTCCTTAGTGAAATTCAGCCAGAAGGCTACCAATGTGAGAGAGTGGACGTAAGCTTGATTTAAGCCAAATCACTATAAATCTTGTGTCTAATTTTCTTTCCCTTAACTGTTTTGATTTGTTTGTTGCAATATATTTTGAGTTCAACTAATTTTCAAAACATCTTATTTGAGCCTGAATTTATATTAGAAGTTTGGTGTCAATCAGACTTTGTTTGAAGAAAATAACTTTTATTGTCTTTATTAGCTTAATATATTTTTACACCTATTCACTCCCCTCTAGGTGGTAATACTAGCACTTTCACCTAACCATAGGTCTCTTTTGCCTAACAATCCAGTCCTAAGAAGTTAAAGCTAATTTGCCGTTCTATCTCGTGGTTGGACTTCTCTTGATCACGTTGTCGACTTTAAGGCTCCGTTCGTTTCGCAGAAAATAATTTCCGGGAAAATATTTTCTGAAATTTCCGGTGTTCGGATGGCGGAAAACACACGGTCAACGGAAAATATTTTCCGGTCAACAGAAAATTCCTCTTGAATGAGTGGAAAATGTTTTCCTCTTTTGAAAAGAGGAAAACATTTTCCGCAGCTCTCACATGAGCTCTGGTGCTCCCGCTGCTCTTTCCTCCCTTCATGTTCTCGTTCTCTCTCTCTCTCTCTTTCTTGCTCTCCCTGCAGAGGAGGCTTTGACGACGTCCTTCCCGGGATCAGCCTCCGCCCTCCCCGGCCGCTCCTCCGCTCCTGCCGGCCTGCTCCAGCCGGGAAGCCACCGTCGCGGTCCGCTTCCCCCGGTGGCTCGAAGCCGCTCGGGAGGATCCAGCTCAAGAGGGAGCACCGCGGAGGCGCCGGGAGGCTCGTGGGGAGCCCGCCGTCCAAGCCGGCCACTCGTCGTGCGGCCACGAGCCGTGAGCTCGTCGGATCTGGCGGCGGAGCTCGCGGCTCGCCGGATCTAACGGCAGAGCTCGGGCTCCCGATCCGGGCGAGCTCGAGCTCGTCGCCGATCCGGCGCACTCGGGTGTGATCGGCCGAGCCTCGAGCTCGTCGGATCTGGCGGCGCGGCTCGCGGCTCGCCGGATCCGGCGACAGAGCTCGAGTCACCAGATCCGACGAGCTCGGGTGAGATCGGCCGAGCTCGATCTCACCCGAGCTCGCCGGATCTGGCCATCGGGTCTTGGTCGGTCGCTGGGAGGAAGGAGGTGGCGGCGGTGGAAGGAGGAGGAAGGAGGCCACGGCAGACGACGCCGCTCGGGAGGAATCGGGAGGAAGAAGGAGACGGAAGGAGGAAGGAAAAAAATAAAAATAAATAAATAATAAAAATTTCTATTTTAAAAATATAAATAATTAAAAAAATCATTTAAAAAATATATAAAATTTAATTTTTGATAATTTTTTCCAGGAAAATGTTTGAGCTAACGAACAGTGGAAAATATTTTCCACTCAAATTTTAGATGTTGGCCGAACACTGGAAAATAGAGTCATTTTCCTGGAAAATGACTTCCAGAAAATGTTTTCCGGAAACATGATATTTTCCATGAAACGAACGGAACCTAAAATAAAAAAAGAAAAAGAAAAACTTACAAACAATAGCTGTCCACATAAATTTGGTCGGCCATTCAAAATATCGATCCATCAAATCTACTCGAGTGAAATCGACTAGGGTGAGTTCAAATCCCGTGCTCATGCTTGGCTAACTGTCGCGGAATAAGAAAAAGTAGCTGAGGGCATCATTTTCCTCTGCAATCAGTTCAGAATAGTGTCTCAGTACCTTCCTCAGGTAGCACCCGTTCTTCTGTGAGATGTCACAAGGACACACGGCATATAGGACCTGATTAAATGAAAACAAAGGAGCTTTGATGGAGTAATAATAAAGTGAGCGACCACCTGAAGGTGAATAGGAAGAGGGATAAAAGAAACAAGGTGAATGTGAATGGCATTAAAGTGGCATCAGGAGAAAAATGGCCAGAAAGAAAAAGAGAGAAGAAAAAAAGGAAAATGGAAAAAGATATGGATGATCCATATATGTCACGACTACACTCGGTATAATTATGTTGTTTAAACTATGGTTCTTCTTTCAAAATCGTCGGGGCCTCCTACAGTCTTCTAGAGACCAAACTCCCATAACTTGTCGTAACCACGAGTATGTCATAACCCTTACAATCGTCATACAAAAGCTAAGTTGTAGAAGCCACCAAGTCGCGGTCGCGGCCCCGGGGGGGCCGCGGAGGATCTCTCATATATGATTTACTTATTTGACTTAATGAAAAGTCACATACACTATTTATGGAACATAGAAAGACACTTCAAATCCCAAACTACCTTATTTAACACCACCTTATTTTATTTTTGGTCGAAATAACACCCCCTTATTAACTAGTGGTAATTAAGTCCACTAGCTAATGCTTCAACACCGAGAATACATCGACTGTTCATGACTTAAACTAATAGTACCTGCCTAGCGATGCAGACCAAGCACATATAGCATATGCTTAATTCTTTAACGATAGATAGCATCTAGCTTCATTTCCTTTCGGAGCTTCCATAACAAGCAAAAGCTTAGATATTATTAAACCAAGACGAAGAGGAGATTTTCAGCGAGCTTGTTTGTTGTTCATCTTTGTCTAGGAGAAGCAGGGTTTGGCGACGACAACAAGGTTTTCGATCCTATGCATTGTGATGCCAAAAGCTTCTTCCATATCCAAATCTTTTGGGTGGACACCAGGAGGAAGTTGCCAATCGAAACTGTGAAGAAGTTGAGCTAAAGCAATCTCTACACTGGCATTTCCAAATGTAATACCTGGGCAGCTTCTTCGGCCTGCGCCAAATGGTATCAGCTCAAAGTCCTGTCCCTTGAAGTCGATGGTGCTATCCAAAAACCTTTCTGGTAGAAATACTTCAGGATCAACCCAGGATTGCGGATCACGCCCTATTGACCAAGCATTAACAAAGAAACGCGTTTTTGCCGGAATGCAGTATCCATCAATTATTACTTCCTCCATGGATTCTCTTGGGACTAACACAGGAGCAGGAGGATGCAGTCGGAATACCTCCTTGATGATAGCCTTCAAGTATGGTAATTGAGGTAGGTCAGTCTCTTGCACGTATTGTCTCTCTCCCACGACGCTTCGTAGTTCGGCTTGTGCTCTTTCGATGGCTTTTGGGTTCATGACAAGCTCTGTCATTGCCCAGTCAAGAGTGATGAATGTTGTATCTGTTCCTGCTGCAAAAAATCCTGCAACATGGATGGGCTACATGTTAGAAATATTTTCACGCATGTCAGGTATGCTTTGCTGTGCAATCTTTATGGCATATTGAAGATGATCACGGGAAGGTGCTCGGGCGAGTCAAGCTCAACTGCACTCATAGCAAAAGAAGACCGCACGTACAATTCTTTAGGCCAGACATCGCTTGGCTTGGGTTGAGTTGAACCTTCTATTAAATAGTTACATGATCTCGTCTATTCTCTAAAGCTGAAAAATGTTCTTCACACCCATTTGGCGTGGCCTCTCAACCCCATACTCTTGTCTATTCTCCGAAGCTATGTTTGGTAGCAAGATAAAATACGGGATAGGATAAATTATCTTATCTTGTATTTGGTTCCTCTCTGTTAAAAAGTAATCCATTTTTGAAAAGCTCTAGACTATTCATGCTTAATGGAGAAAGAAAAAGGTTGGCGGCAACAAAGTAAGTACACGAGCATGCAAGAAAATGCAAGAAGACTCCCAAATCTTGAAGAACCTTCTGGTATGACTGGGCAGCAGACCACGTGGGCAGCAAATAGACAAAAGAAAAAGTAAACAAGTCAACAAAAGTTGAGGAGTTGCAGAATAGAAAAATACAGAAAAATGGAGAAGCAACTAGAAGTCCTCAAGTCGGTTGTGTAAGGCGGTGGCACGCCTATAAATAGGAGTCGTGGGGTCTATTCTAGGCTGTAGAAAAACTACAAACACTCCTTCCTTTGTAATAAACACTTTCATAATAAAAGTTTTTTTTACCCATTCTCCCCTTGCATTGTAGTCCACTTTTATTCATGCATACACACTTGCACATGCATGCTTCCGCAAAAACATCCAACAGTGGTATCAGAGCCACATCTTTGGTTGGTATTGGGTGTTTGTCCTACCTACCCACTCCTAAAACTACCCCTTCCAAATACCCACTAACTAAACCAATGGCCAACTCTACCTCATCCTCATTTCCCATCCCCATTTTTTGTGGGAACAACTATGACTTTTGGAGCATAAAAATGACTACATTCTTGATGGCCCAAGACTTATGGGACATCGTGGAAAGAGGTTGCGAGATTCCGCCAGAAGGTGCAAGTGTTTCGAAAGATCAACTACAAAAGGATGCAAGAGCGCTATACTTTATCCAGCAAGCACTCTCGGAAACCATATTTCCGAGAATAATTGGAGCAAGGACTGCAAAAGGGGCTTGGGATATACTACGAGAAGAATTTCAAGGATCGGAAAAGGTACGCACTATTCACCTTCAAACTTTGAGAAGAGATTTTGAGAATTCTAAAATAAACAATTATGAGACCGTAAAAGAATATTGTGGAAAATTAAAGGAACTAGTTAATCAAATGAGAGCCTATGGAGATGGGATAACTAATCAAAGGGTTGTTGAGAAAATATTGGTATCACTTACCAAAAAATACAACTACATAGTTACAACTATAGAAGGAACTAAGGACTTGACAACCCTATCAATGAGTGAATTAATTGGCTCTCTAGAAGCACATGAGAAAAGACTAATGGCACAAGATGAAGATTTAGTTGAAAGTGCCTTTCCGTCTAAAGTAAATATACGGTCTCATCAATCTAAAAATGGTGGAAGGAAGCTCATGGAAAAATAAAAGAAGGAGGAGAAATTAAAAAAAAAAAAAAAGAAGGGAAAATTATCCACCTTGTGGTATTTGCAAGAAAACAAATCATTTGGAGAAGGATTGTTGGTTTAAAAAAAAAAAAAATGCCGCTTTTGTAAGAGATATGGCCATGTATAAAAATATTGTCGCTCAAAAACAAATAATCGAGCAAACTATGTAGAAAAAAAAAGAAAGTGAAGAGAATACATTCTACGCAGGCCAAGCGGCAAATGACAATAAAAGTGAAACATGGTACATCGATAGTGGGTGTAGCAATCACATGACCGGGGACGAATCTATATTCACTGATATTGATAAGTCAGTGAAATCTCAAGTAAAGTTGGACAATGATGCATTAGTAGATGTCAAAGGAAAAGGCACCATCGCCGTGGAAACGAATAAAGGCCCAAAATATATACATAATGTATATCTAGTCCCTCGTCTTGCACAAAATCTCTTAAGTGTGGGCCAAATGATACAAAGTGGGTATTCTCTATACTTTAATAGAGATGCTTACATTATCTATGATAAATATAAAAATGTCATTGCCTCTGTTAAAATGAAAAATAACAATTTTCCAATTCAATGGAAATATGCCAAAGATATAACCATGAAAGCTCAACTTGATGATTCATGGCTATGGCATCGAAGGTTTGGCCACTTCAACTTTGCTGGGCTAAAACTCTCCATCAGAAAAATATGATGAGAGATTTTCCAGCCATTACAGAAATTTCAGATATTTGTAAAGGCTGTCTTTTTGAAAAACAACAGAGACAGTCCTTCCCATCTGGAGGTGCATGGAAAGCTAAGAAGCCATTAGAACTTGTCCACACAAACGTGTGCGGTCCGTTGAGGACACCTACACCCAGTCAATATAAATATTTCATCCTATTCATTGATGATTACACAAGAATGAAGTGGGTATACTTTCTTCAAGAAAGATCTGAGGTTTTCTCTATCTTCAGAAAATTCAAGAACCACGTCGAGAATCAAAGTGGCCAAAGAATCAAAGTTCTAAGGAGTGACAGAGGCACATAATACAATTCAAAGGAGTTAAATAAATTTTGTGAAGATGAAGGAGTCCATCATCAACTAACTGTTGGCTACACTCTAGAACAAAATGGAGTAGCTAAAAGAAAAAATAGAATTGTCATGGAGATGGCAAGGTCTATGCTAAAGGAGAAAGGCCTTCCCAACATTTTTTGGGCAAAAGCAGTTTATACTGCAGTATACCTATTAAACAGGTGTCCAACTAAAGTTGTTCAAAATAAAACACCAGTCGAAGCATGGAGTGGACGAAAGCCTTTAGCAAAGCATCTCAAAGTGTTTGGATACATTTGCTACATCCACATCCTTGCTCAGAAAAGGAGTAAGCTAGATGAAAAGACAGAAAAATGAATATTCCTTGGCTACAGTGACCAATCAAAAGGCTATCGGATTTACAACCTAAGAACTAAAAAGCTAATAATTAGTTGAGATGTCGAGTTCGACGAACAAGCATCCAAAGATGAATTTTTGATAAAAGCCATAGAGGAAGAGATCAAGATGATCGAGAAAAATGAAACTTGGGAGCTTGTTGATCGACTTGAAGACAAAGAGATCATTAGCGTCAAGTGGGTCTACAAGACGAAGCTCAATGCAGATGGATCAATCCAAAAGTATAAAGCAAGGCTTGTGACGAAAGGATACTTGCAACAACCAGGTATCGACTATACCGAAACTTTTGCTCTAGTCGCTCGCCTTGATACTATTCTTTGCTCTAGTCGCTCGCCTTGATACTATTCGAGCACTCATAGCCCTAGCAGCACAAAAAGAATGGAAGATTTATCAACTAGATGTGAAGTCGGCATTCTTAAATGGATATCTTCAAGAAGAAATATACATAGAACAACCACAAGGCTTTATCCTCAAAGGCCAAGAAGAAAAAGTTCTCAAACTCAAGAAAGCCTTGTATGGGTTAAAGCAAGCACCACGAGCGTGGTATAGTAGAATCGATGAGTACTTCATCAAGCAATGATTCGGGAGGAGTATGAGTGAGCCGACACTCTACATCAAGACCCAAGGTAAGTCCGACACTCTCATTGTCTCTCTATATGTAGATGATCTCATATGTACGGGAAACAATGAGACAATGATTCGAGAATTTAAAAAAGAAATGATGAAGACCTTTGAAATGACGGACTTGGGCTTGATGAACTATTTCCTCGATATTGAAGTCAATCAAGATGAAGGAATTTTCATCTCGCAAAAGAAATATGCAGAAAAGCTCCTTGAAAAATTCAATATGAGTAATTGCAAAACAGTGGCAACACCACTTGTGATGAATGAGAAACTATTGAAAAAAGATGGAGCTGGAAAAGCTGACGCTTCACTCTACAGAAGCCTAATTGGGAGTCTACTATATCTTACTGCTACACGGCCAGATATTATGTACGTGACAAGTTTACTATCGCGGTTTATGTAGAGTCCAAGCCAAATTCATTTTGGAGCAGCCACGAGAATTCTAAGATACTTACGAGGTACCATTGATTATGGTATTTGGTACCAACCTAGTGCAACAGCTAAACTGATCGGTTACACTGATAGTGATTGGGCATGATCATCTAATGACAGGAGGAGCACCACTGGTTATGCATTCACATTAGGTTATGGAATATTTTCATGGATATCTAAAAAACAAGACTCATTGGCACAATCCACTGCAGAAGCAGAATATGTTGCGGCTGTTACAACTACTAGTCATGCAATATGGCTTTGAAGAATTTTAGAAGACATAGGAGAACCACAAATGGAATTAACGCCAATATTTTGTGACAACAAGTCCGCGATTGCAATATCAAAAAATCTAGTCTTTCATGGAAGAACGAAACATATTGATATAAAGTATCACTTCATTTGTGAAGTGCAAAACAAAGGATAGATCAAATTGAAGTATTGTAAGACTGAAGACCAAATTGTGGACATATTCACTAAAGCACTACCAACAACAAAATTCGAGACATTGAGAAGCATGTTCAGAGTATCACAAAAATGGATCAAGGAGGAGTGTTAAAAAGTTATCAATTTTTGGAAAGCTCTAGACTATTCATGCTTAATGGAGAAAGAAAAAAGTTGGTGGCAACAAAGTAAGTACACGAGCATGCAAGAAAATGCAAGAAGACTCTCAAATATTGAAGAACCTTCTGGTACGAGTGGGCAGCAGGCCACGTGGGCAACAAATAGGCAAAATAAAAAGTAAACAAGTCAACAAAAGCTAAGGAGTTGCGGAATAGAAAAATACAAAAAAATGGAGAAGCAACTAGAAGTCCTCAAGTCGGTTGTGTAAGGCGGTGACACGCCTATAAATAGGAGTTGTGGGGTCTGTTCTAGGCTGTAGAAAAACTACAAACACTCCTTCCTTTGTAATAAAAACTTTCATAATAATTTTTTTTTTAATCCATTCTCCCCTTGCATTGTAGTCCCACTTTTATTCACACATACACACTTGCACACGCATGCTTCTGAAAAACATCCAACACTCTCTAAAGTTGAATAAAGTTCAAAATAAAAAAGATATGATCCAGATAAAAATATCTTATAAGAGATGTGAGATAAATGCAGATGTGATTTCTAATACTCATTAGATAAAAGTTATTTTTCTCGAATAACAAATACCTTAAATTAATAAAACTTAGATCATAATTAAATAAATAATATTGAAGTTCTAATGTAAAAAGAAAAGTCAAAATAACAACAAATTTTGATTTTGTTTATTCCTAATTTTAATTATATATTTGAATTTCTTTTTTATCACATAATATATATTCTATATATATTTAGCTTTATATTTGTTACATACTTTAGGTATATTAGTCTAGTTCACATTAAATAAAATTTTAATTAAGAATGATGGAAGGGAAAATAGAAATAAAAATAAAAGAAATAAAAAAAGAGAGGGAAAATAATAGATAAGAAGTAAATAAAAATGAAGAAGGCAAGAGTACGAGAAATTTTTATTATCTCCATATGTGCATTTTTTGGTTCCTTTACGCTAACATACCTTTAATACTAAACAATTGAATGATGGGATGTGAAAATAATTTTGTTTTATTACTGCGTACCACTAAATAATGGATATTTTATAACAAAATTCGTGAATTTCATATCCGGTCTTATCCATTCTTGTTTTGATTAGCAATCTAGACGAACTCAATCTAAAAACTTAAATGGAATGTTAAGCTAGAGGGGAGAATGATTCACTGACCAGGATGAGGGCTTTAACATTGGCTCTTGTAAGGGGCATGTCACCGTAACCATTCTTCTCGATATCGATCAAAACATCCACTAGATCTTTCTGCGCCTCCGTAGTTCTGCTTTCATTTGAATGTTCTCTCAGTATCTGGTCAAAAAGATTATCGAAGCGCTTGAAAGTGTGTTGAAGTCTAGATTTCATCCCGGTCAGGCTATGAATGAATTCCATGGAAGGAAAGAAATCTCCTATGCTGAATCCCCCAAGCAGCTCCTGATACTCCTCCAGCATCTTTTGAAATCCATGCTTATCATAATCCCCTCCTGCTGAAAAGTCCCTCCCAAAAGCAGTCCGGCATAGAACGTCATTTGCATATAAACCGAGCAGTTTGGAAAGATTTGTGGTGCCTGGAAAAGACTCTGCAATCCGATGAATTAAACGAGCAACTTCTTCCTCCCTGGCATGACTAAATGACTGAACCCGTTTTGCGGTAAGCACTTGGAGCATGCAGATTTTCCTTATGTGCCTCCAATAAGCGCCATAGGGAGAGAAGCCCATGTCTGTGCAGTCATAAAACAAGTGCTTGGCAGAGAAGATCTGAGGGCGGTTCGCGAGCACTAGGTCATGGGTTTTCATCACCTCCTTGGCCATTGCGGCTGAAGAAATGACTATGGTCGGGACTTCGCCGAGCTGCAAGGACATGATTGGCCCGTACTTTCTCGCAAGGCGATGGAGAGATATGTGTGGCGATTGGCCAAGCTGGTGAAGATTGCCGATGATAGGCAACTTAGGAGGGCTCGGTGGGAGGTTGCTCTTTCTTTTCCTAGACTTGCTCATCAAGAGAACTATCAGCAAAGCTGCTACGACCAAGCATGTTGGGAGAAACAGTTGCTGAAGGAGAGCCATTGCAAAATGTGTGATATTGCTAAACTGTACTTCTTATTTGATTCCTACACGGTTTTTATAGACGGATGTCACTGAATCCATCTGATTTGCTGGTCTTTTCGCTTTTTTAATTGTCGTCAATGTCAGTCATTTTAAAAAGAATTGTACACATTTTTTTGTAAATATATGATCCATTCGGCCAGGACAAAGACAATTCACTTGCAAATTTGGTGTCCCGGGGTCGAATTTTAAATGCTTTTCTGACTAATCATTGGGGATGCCCCAGTTATCAAGAGATAATCTTGCTTGAGCAAGTCGCTGCTTGATAGATATCTGCTAAACAATAATCACGTTGTTAGATCTTTCTTTAATGTTTTAAGTGATTGAGGTAATCAAAAGGACGAATGATGAATCTATTTTTTTTTTGCCTGTTTAATGTTTTAATATCCTTCTCGCCTGCTTGACGACTAATAATGCTAGGAAATAAGCTGATTCGCCCTTCAATCTTGAGTACCCCTCCAATGTGAAAAATCACTAGATGTTGGACTCTATTGACTATCTTAACAATTTTGTCGTAAAGAACAAAGAGAAAATCTGATTCTCCAACGTCATCCACATGAATATGGTCATTGTCCGTCCAAGATTACTCTCAGCTGGATCGACAGGGCTGTACTAAAATCTCTTGTTTTTGCTCATACATGTGTTGGCCTGTCCTGTAGGACAAATACCATATGCCCGTTTCCACAAAGAGATCACCACCTTCCTCTAGCATAAAATGTAAGCAATAACATAATTCTATAATGCGGAAAATACGAAATATAGAATCATTGATCTTCATGATTCTCACGATAAGAGGATGGAGACAGACTTTTATCCATAGCGATTCCCTTGAAGATAATTGTCGCGGAAAACCAAAAAAATGAAGAAATATGATTTTTCTCCCTTAACTCACTTTTTCCTTAACATATCCTGTCTGATGGAGGATGTATTACAACGTTCTTTTCACATCGTGGGTGGAGAAAGGACCAGACTCTTTTATATATATACACACACATTATCAAGAGATGCCTTCTATCAAAGTGCCCATTAACTTTCATGAGACCCGCACAAGAACGCCGCAGTGGCATTGTAGTGCAGAACCTCCTCCCGCCTACCTAACTTCTTAGAAAGATCTGATAGATAGCAGCTACCTAAGGCGCTTTTAAGCCCTTCAATAATCATGGACTTTCATCTAATAAGTCCTAGTACTATGTTCTCCAAGCTTGACTAATAGAATAGGCAAGCCTTTTAGAGAACAGTAGAATGTTAGGTTAGCTCTGCCTTTAAGTGATACAGGGCCAAGGGGTGACCGATCCGGTTAGTCAAAAAATAGGTTAAAGAGCCCACCCCATGACACATACCTTCTCGACTATCGCTTCCCTTAGCTCCTCCATGATGGAAGAGCCGCTTTCTTCGGCGATGAATTTTAGCCATATGACCCACTAGAAGTGCCTCCCACTGTTCACGAGGCTATCCCTTGTGTCGATTGAGTATCCTCATGCTTTGAGGTTGACTTTTCCAAATACATGATTCGAAGAATTGGAATCCCGCAGGAGATGCGAATTTCAAAGATTTTCTAATATAAAGAATTTTCAAAGATTTTCAATTCTTTTTAGATTGTAAATTTTCAAAGATTTTTTTTTTTTTAAATCTTAAATCTTAGGTTGCACCATATATACGATAGGATATCTTTACAATCCGAGAATATTTGGAGGATTTCAAATCCTTCTTTATCCAATCCTATCAGAATATCAATTTTGACGACCAAATGCAATTTAAAGGTTTAGTTTTAAATTAGCATAATTGAAAGGTTTATGATTTAAATTGGTAAATCGCTAAATGGTATAAGACTAAATTGGCAAAATTGAAAAATTTCGAACTAAATTGGCACAAATACAATAAATTTAAGACATTTTTAGAATTTCTCTCAAAATAAACCAAATCCATAAACTTTAACTACCTAATGAGCCAAGATTTTTTATTAGATACATCTAGAGTTCTCTAGTATTAAGGGGATATTTCTACATGCTACCCTATCCTATTCTAGAATTTGGATCACAAAACAAAACCTAACGTTCCTAACCATAGGTCTCCTTTGTCCAACTATCAAATCCCAAGAAGTCAAGCTGATTTACCTTTCTTTCTTGTCTTTGGACTTCTTGTAATCACATTGTCGACTTTAGCCATAAAAAAAAGCGTAAGACAATAGCTATCCACATAAATTTGGTTGATCATACAAAATATCGATCCATCAAATTTACTCTAGTGCAAGCCAACTAGATCACATGCATGTCATGTGGTTAGTATTGTTACATCCTCGATCATTGATAGGCATAGGCGTAAAAATCCAACGGTCGACAATAAGGTAGGGGATTGTCACTTGTCCACTAATTGAAATTCGATGATGGGGAGTTGGTGGCCACCTAAATGGATTATGGCGGTATAATTTTAGATGAAAGTACTTATAATATTACAAAAGAACACCGGAATAATAGGCACTAAGGATGCGCATTGTTAAGAAGTAGTTACTATTTGAAGACCCAATCGTGGAACGGCCACAAATAACAGGCACTAAGGATGCACATTGTTAAGAAGTAGTTACTATTTGAAGACCCAATCATGGAATGGCCATCGATAACTATGATATTTTTGGAACACGATAGAAGCAATTATGAAGACCATGGGTAAAGTGATTTGCAAAGACAAACGGACATGAACAAGGTTAGAAACGGGAGTTACTGAAGAATGCACAACTACCCAGTGGTTACCAAGTTCCTCTCTAAATACCACCAGTTGTCCAGCAAATAGCGCACCCCATGACACATACCTTCTCCACTATCGCCTCCCTTAGCTCCTCCATGATGGAAGAGCCGCTTTCTTCGGCAATGAAGTTTAGCCATATGACCCACAAGAAGTGCCTCCCACTCCCACTGTTCATGAGACTATCCCAGAAAAACGTAAACTCGTGTCGATTGAGTCCTTATGCTTTGAGGCTGACTTTTCCAGATACGTGATCTGAATGGTTTGAATCCCGTAGGAGATGGTAATTTCAAAGATTTTCTAATATAAATAATTTTCAAAGATTTTCAATTCTTTTTTAGATTGTAAATTTTCAAAGTTTTTTTTTTAAATCTTAAATCTTAAGTTGCACCATATATATGATAGGATATCTTTACAATCTGATAATATTTGGAGGATTTCAAATCCTTCTTTATCCAATCCTATCCAAATATGAATTTGGATGACCAAACGCAATCTAAAGGTTTTGTTTTAAATTAGCATACTTGAAAGGTTTAGGACTTAAATTGGTAAATCGCTAAATGGTATAAGACTAAATTGGAAAAATTGAAAAATTTCGAACTAAATTGGCACAAATACAATAAATTTAAGACATTTTTTAGAATTTCTCTCAAAATAAACCAAATCCATAAACTTTAACTACCTAATGAGACAAGATTTTTTATCAGATACATCTAGAGTTCTCTAGTATTAAGGAGATATTTCTACATGCTACCCTATCCTATTCTAGAATTTGGATCACAAATTCTAACAAAACCTAACGTTCCTAACCATAGGTCTCCTTTGTCCAACTATCCAATCCCAAGAAGTCAAGCTGGTTTACCTTTCTTTCTTGTCTTTGGACTTCTTGTAATCACATTGTCGACTTTAGCCATAAAAAAAAAAAAAAAAAAAGCTGAAGACAATAGCTATCCACATAAATTTGGTTGATCATACAAAATATCGATCCATCAAATTTACTCTAGTGTGAGCCAACTGGATCGCATGCATGTCATGTGGTTAGTATTGTTACATCCTCGATCATTGATAGGCATAGGCGTAAAAATCCAACGGTCGACAATAAGGTAGGGAATTGTCACTTGTCCACTAATTGAAATTCGATGATGGGTAGTTGGTGGCCACCTAAATGGATTATGGCGGTATAATTTTAGATGAAAGTACTTATAATATTACAAAAGAACACTGGAATAATAGGCACTAAGGATGCGCATTGTTAAGAAGTAGTTACTATTTGAAGACCCAATCGTGGAACGGGCACGAATAATAGGCACTAAGGATGCACATTGTTAAGAAGTAGTTACTATTTGAAGACCCAATCATGGAATGGCCATCGATAACTGTAATATTTCTAGAACATGATAGAAGCAATTATGAAGACCATGGGTAAAGTGATTTGCAAAGACAAACGGATATGAACAAGGTTAGAAATGGGAGTTACTGAAGAATGCACAACTACCCAGTGGTTACCAAGTTCCTCTCTAAATACCACCAGTTGTCCAGCAAAGAGCCCACCCCATGATACATACCTTCTCCACTATCGCCTCCCTTAGCTCCTCCATGATGGAAGAGCCGCTTTCTTCGGCAATGAAGTTTAGCCATATGACCCACAAGAAGTGCCTCCCACTCCCACTGTTCATGAGACTATCCCAGAAAAACGTAAACTCGTGTCGATTGAGTCCTTATGCTTTGAGGCTGACTTTTCCAGATACGTGATCCGAATGGTTTGAATCCCGTAGGAGATGGTAATTTCAAAGATTTTCTAATATAAATAATTTTCAAAGATTTTCAATTCTTTTTTAGATTGTAAATTTTCAAAGTTTTTTTTTTTTTTAAATCTTAAATCTTAAGTTGCACCATATATATGATAGGATATCTTTACAATATGATAATATTTGGAGGATTTTAAATCCTTCTTTATCCAATCCTATCCAAATATGAATTTGGATGACCAAACGCAATCTAAAGGTTTTGTTTTAAATTAGCATACTTGAAAGGTTTAGGACTTAAATTGGTAAATCGCTAAATGGTATAAAACTAAATTGGAAAAATTGATATATTTCAAACTAAATTGGTACAAATACAATAAATTTACGACATTTTTTAGAATTTCTCTCAAAATAAACCAAATCCATAAACTTTAACTACCTAATGAGACAAGATTTTTTTATCAGATACATCTAGAGTTCTCTAGTATTAAGGAGATATTTTCTACATGCTACCCTATCCTATTCTAGAATTTGGATCACAAATTCTAACAAAACCTAACGTTCCTAACCATAGGTGTTGACACCTAAATTTTTGGGGTTAATTTTTGCTAAATAATATAAAAAAAAAATCAAATCACATGGCATATAGTTTAGGCAAGTTTTATATTCCGTTAAGATTTTAGGTAATATACACTCGGATGTGTTTTTGCGCAAAAAAGGAATTTTTTGATCGAATATGCAAAAAATATTGCGCGGGTGAAATAATATATTCGATCAAATTTTACGCGAGCAAAATTGGTAGTAAAATATACCACGAATATATAATTTTTTGGGGTATAAAAGGAGTTGCGTACGGTCGAAATTTAGGGGTTCTTTTCCGTTGCGGGTTCTTTTCCGTTGGGGTAAAAAAAAGAACACAAAAAGCAAAAAGGTCAAAAGTGAGTGACGTGAGAGAGAGAAATAGTAAAAAGAAGGGTGAAACCCTAATCGGCTACTGTTCATCTTCCCCGAAGAGCAGCCGGGCGCCGCTGCTGCTCACCGCCGCCGGCCTCCGTCCGCGAGCGCCTCCGTGCCCGATCCCGCTCGAAGCCGCGACGCCGCCCCTCGTCCGAGCTGCCCTCTTCCGCCGTCGCAGCCGCCGGTCTCCGTCCGCACGACCCGCGCCGCCCGACGCGAGCCCCGCTTTGCCCCGCCCGTCCTGCATCCGCTCGTGGAGCCACCGCCGCAGATCCGTGGTCCGGACGTCGGGATCTCTCCGCCCGCAGGTCCGAAGCCCCGGCGCTCTTGTCCCGACACCGCCGTGCCGCCCCGATCGCCGATTGACGGAGCCTGCGCCACGATCCGACGTTGCAGACGCCCGCGACGCCCGCGACGCCCGCTCTCGGTGCCGTGACGCCACCGCGCCGATCCCCGAAGCCCCTGTTGCTGTGCCGCCGTCGCGCCGCTCCCGGTGCCCTCGCCGGAGCCCTAGCCGGAGATTTCCCTTCGCTGGACCCACCAGCTTTACTTTTCTCTTTTTCTTTTTCAGGAAAAAAAAAAAAAAAAAAAAGAAGAAGAAAAGCAAAAGAAAATTTAGGTATTTTCTTTATCTTATTTTTGCTTTATTATTTTTATTTTTATTTTATCTTTTTAGTGTAATTATCCTCTTATGTGAAATTGATAATTCCATGATATAAAATTGCCTTGAAATTAGTGATTGTCGGTCCGATTTTCGCGCCCGAAATCCGACTCGCAATTACTTAAAAAATTGCCAATCCGATCTCCCGCCCGAGATCCGATTCGTGATTTATATGAAATTGGCCAACCCGATCTCATGCGCGAGATACGGTTCGTCAATTTTGGGTATCAATATTGCTTGATTTGTTGTGGTATTACTTAGGTTAGTTTTCTTAAAAAACAAAAATAAAAAATGTAGTTTTAGGGTTTGCATTCATAATAGGAATTTTATTTCGAATTTTCAAAAATAAAAAAATCAAATCAATTAATTTAGGTTGCTAGTTTTCTTTAAAACTTGGATTGCATGTTTAATTATTTGGCAACGATTAATTTCGAAATTTAAAAAAAAAGGGGAAAAAGGGAAAAAATAAAAAAGTCATTATGCATATGTCGTGTAAAATTAGGACATTTTTGCACGTCATAGCATATTAGGGTAAAATTGCATTTAGTTTAATTTTAGATGTTTTTCTTAATTTACCATAAGTTTAGGTATTTTATTAAATAGATTGCATTTTAGGATTATCTAGGTTAAGATAATATTTTAGTTTTAAATTAGGATTTGGCTCAACCTAATTCCTAATATAAATTAAATAGGATCTTAATCTAATTAGGAAATTTTCACATTTCACCTAATTTCGAATTTCATGAAAAATACAAAAAAAATGTCATAGGTTAAATTAGTTTTATTATTTAAGATGAAATGCATTCTTTTAGAAAAAAATTTTCATATGCACGTCATTAGGGTTAGATTCATTGAGATGCATGTCATTCAGTATTTTTGCTAGGCCCATTTAATTAGAAATTACATGTCATTAGAATTAAGTCATTTAGTTAATATTGCATTGCATATTGCATGATTTTCATTAAAAAAGTGAAAACAAAGAAAAGGAATTGCGTGTTAATTAGAAACCATATCTAGGATTGTTGATGTGGATTTTAATTTAACGCTGCAGATGCTTTCGTTGCTTTGAGGTAAGTTCTGCATTATTTAATTGCTTTATTGGGTGCTAAATTGGTGGTTTGCGCACTTGCATGAACACCTCACATGTTAGGGAGATAGTTTAAAATCAATCCAAATTGCTTGTCAAACATTTTTTTCAAAATAAAAGAAAGGTACCGAAAGGGCGTTGGAGAAATCTAACGTAACCAAGTCCCCGTACCCTTAGTCTCTGGTTCGTAGGAGTAAAGTAAATCTCCCGTTACTTTACTAGGGTTTCTAATCGACCCACCAAAAATAGATTAGTGGCGACTCCTAGTTAAAATTCAATTGCATGTTAAAAATTCAAACCTAAGTCGCGAATTGGTATGGGCTTGGGAGAGCCCGAGTTAAGTCTAGGCTTAACAATCCATTAGCCAAACCCTAGGTGGTTCATACCCCAAAAAAATTGGGTCGCGACAATAGGTCTCCTTTGTCCAACTATCCAATCCCAAGAAGTCAAGCTGATTTACCTTTCTTTCTTGTCTTTGGACTTCTTGTAATCACATTGTCGACTTTAGCCATAAAAAAAAAGCTTAAGACAATAGCTATCCACATAAATTTGGTTGATCATACAAAATATCGATCCATCAAATTTACTCTAGTGCAAGCCAACTAGATCGCATGCATGTCATGTGGTTAGTATTGTTACATCCTCGATCATTGATAGGCATAGGCGTAAAAATCCAACGGTCGACAATAAGGTAGGGAATTGTCACTTGTCCACTAATTGAAATTCGATGATGGACAGTTGGTGGCCACCTAAATGGATTATGGCGGTATACTTTTAGATGAAAGCACTATAATATTACTCAAGAACACTGGAATAATATGCACTAAGGATGCACATTGTTAAGAAGTAGTTACTATTTGAAGACCCAATCATGGAACGGCCGCGAATAACAAGCACTAAGGATGCACATTGTTAAGAAGTAGTTACTATTTGAAGACCCAATCATGGAATGACCATCAATAATTGTAATATCTCCGGAACATGATAGAAGCAGTTATGAAGACCATGAGTAAAGTGATTTGCAAAGACAAACGGACATGAACAAGGTTAGAAACGGCAGTTACTGAAGAACACGCAACTACCCAGTGGTTACCTAGTTCCTCTATAAATACCACTAGTTGTCCAGCAAAGAGCCCCCCTTCCCCCTGGGCAACAAATCAATCAAAATGTTATCTCCTTGTCTTTACATTTCCTATACTGCATTTTAATTTCTCTAGCTATAGCTTTTAGATTCTAATGTGTGTCTGTATCCTAGTACATTATTGTTGATTAAATTCTGACATTGTGTCATCCATCCTGATGCATCATTGTTGATTAGATTCCGATGTTGTATCTCAATATTCTTGAGTAGTGTTGTTGATTAAATTCCGATACTATGTCTAATATCTCTAAATTGTATTGTTGATTGAATTATGGCATAGTTCGGGTTTGGTATTGTAATTTATTGGCTTTGTTGTTGACTATATTTAAATTTAGCCCAGTACTGCACAATGTTGTTTGGATCCAAAAGTTTATAATTATATTGCATTTGATATCCTGTGTTCAGAATTGGAGTAAAAACCTTTGTCCCTTTTAATAAAAACCATAAAAAAGACTCTAGGTAAAAGATATTTCATTGTAGAAGCAATTTGCCAAACAAACACTGAGATCTCGATTTGGGTATCGAGAATTCTAGTTGTAATGGAGCATTGAGGAAAGAATTAAATCTTTACAGATTTGCTTCTTACTCTGGTGGGGAATTCTGTCCAGATGCAACGTGGAAGTGTCTGACATGTGGCTCCCTGAATTTATTAGGAAAAGTTTTGGGATCAAGAATAGATACACTGATTTCAGTATCAATAAATGCAATAACCTATATATGTGTATCTTATTTGTTTTCCAGGTTTTATGTACTTTTCTTACAAAGTATTATATGAAATTGCAAGTTTTAGTTGTGTGAATTACCAACTTTCTTCGATTAAGTTATCAATTATTATTATTATTATTATTATTATTATTATTATTATTATTATTATTATTATTATTATTATTATTATTATTATTATTATTATTATTATTATTATTATTATTATTATTAACTCTCATTTGAAGTGTTTATCAAAGTTGATTCATTTTTGCTTAATTTTAAAGACTTTTCTGTTTAGTTACTACTTTTATTTGCATTTCTTAGCAATACCTTATATTTACCAAGAACTTTTTAGAAATTACCAACCATAATAACAATGACTACCCAACATTTTCTCGATTACGTTATCAATTAGTTTTATATTACAAATTCTTATTTGAGTTAATAAACAACATTTATTTATTTTTTAATTTACCATGTAGTTCTCTAATCTCTGGCAAAAAAAAAAAAAAAAAAAAAGAAAGAAGAAAAGCTTCTCTTATTTTTTATAAACTTTCATTTACCTTTTTACCAACATCTTCAGATTCATCAACTATTATTTAAAAAAAAAAAACTCGGAAAAAAAGTCAAGAATCGATTTTTTTTTTTTTACCAACAGCTCTTGACACGTATAAACTCTTATTAAAATTTACTAATAAGTAAAATAAATCCATACTTTTGGCCACGGAGCAGTAGAATTCTGCTCTATAGATAGATACTTAGAAAAACATAATAAATTAACTGCGATATCGTTATTGTTAGAGTGATTCAATCAAATGCAGAAAATTAACAACCTCCACATTTAATTAAGTGGAGCCTAATGTATTGAAATTTAATGATGTGCTATTGGCTTTGTTAGAACAAGCTTAGTCAAAACCTTTTCATGTAGACGTACATGTTAAATTATGTCTTAAATTTTGAGTCTGTGTACGAATCCCAATCCGAATTGGATGACGTAGACCAGCTTGTAATATAGAAGCGATTTCGGAAGTGTGGCTATTACAATCTTTTAAGTTGGTCAGAATTCTAAGACCAACTTCGCGAGAAAAGAAAATTTTATATTTGTTCTTGAGGGCCACATCCTTTCTATTCCTTGACTCCTTGATTGATGCTTTACTGTTTAAGAGATAGTTTATATCTTTTAGTGCTTCCCAAGATGTGAAGTCTTGGTTTATCCTCAATGTGCGTCTGGCTCCTTATCCCTAAGAGTTACTTTGTTCGTCTCTATACGTCTCCCTACACATATACACGCACGATTTAGATTATGGAGCAATTACGTGAGGCTAAACATTGCGGATTTACGTGTACAGCAGTTCAGCTTGTAAACGATTGTAATTTTATAATTTTCCGATTGATTAGTCAATTATTTATGATCGACTCTTTCCATAGAGAAATTACACGTAAATCACTCATATCCTATATTATTTCTCGTTGATATCTCCAATGGTTTTATCACTTGCATTAATTTAATTACAAGATCCATAGAATTCGCCTCAATTTTACAACAATACATATAAGGTAGTGATAATGGGTCTTAACTAGAGAATGGAATGGCAACAATAAGGAGATGAACTTTCCTGTGGATGGTAAGACCAGTGCATTCGGTCATGTCCAAATCCTCCGCTTTCAGACCCTCGGGCAGTGCCCAATCGAACTTGTTCACCAGATTTGCCAAGACAAGTTCGTTAGTCACCATCGCGAATGACGAACCAGGGCAACCCCTCCTCCCGGCACCGAAAGGAATCAGCTCGAAATCCTGTCCCTTGAAGTCCACCGAGCTGTTCAAGAATCTCTCCGGCTTGAACTTGTCTGGATCGTCCCACGTGCCGGGGTCCCTTCCGATGGTCCACGCATTTGTGATCACTATAGTCCCGGTTGCGATGTCGTAGCCTCGGATTTTGACGTCCCGGATCGACAGTAGCGGGATGAGGAGCGGGATCGGAGGGTGTAGGCGAAGAATCTCTTTGAGGACTGCTCGCAAATAACGCATTTTCTCCAAATCCACATCGGTTATGTTAGGCTTGCCGTTGGCAATTTTGCGAACCTCAGTTTGGAGAATGTTCATGGCACGAGGGTGTCTTAAGAGCTCGGTCATTGCCCACTCCAGGACTGTGTACGTTGTATCAGTTCCAGCGGCAAGTATATCCTGCACAGGCACAAGCGTACTTAATAATCAACCATCAGGGACAACTAATGATGCTTATCGCTTCATTCAGTTATGACTCACAAGTATTCTTTGAAACGTATGAGTCACAACTGAATGAGGCGAAATATATATAGAGAGACACTTATAACTTCTACTATATCTTAAAAAATTACTGTCCAAATTTGTGAATATTTTCGAATTAATGAGAACTTATTACATAAATTTGTAATTTGAATCTTTAGAATTCTTTTAATTAAGTCATCAACTCGGTTACCCGACTAATCTTGGTAGGCACAAAAGAACAAATGGTTATATCTTTTATTCCTAATTAGGAAACATATTCATCTGGTGTTATATGATTTGTAGGGTAGAAACATAACATCACCCATGATTAAATAATTTTAATTAAATGTATGTAATGTTTATATTTCTAATTCTTCTATAAACAACTGTTGGAGAAAGTTTTCTTCAAAAAATATGGGTGGACAACATTGTTGTTGGGGTTTATTCTAAGTCGGCTGTGGAAGAGGTTAGTGGTCAGTTTATAAGTGTGAGGAAAAGTCTCGTCCTTTGAGTCTTTGGGATGAGAGGAGCTCAAGACTACCTAATTTGATAGGAAAAAAATTTGAGTGCAATAGATAGTTGGGGGAGAAAAGAGGGAGCTTACCAAGACGAGTGCTTTGACGCTACCGGCACCAAGAGCAAAGCCAACAATGTTATCCTTCTCAATCTCCAGCAAAACGTCCACGAAGTCTCTCCTGTCTTCACCTCCGCCGCCAATGCTTCTCTCCTCCATCTTCCTCCTATGCTCCTCCACCACCTCATCGAGGAACTGGTCAAACTCCCTCGCGACCCGCTCCACTCTTGCGTCTAGACCAGTCAGCTTGTTGATCCACCTGAGGCTCGGAATGAAGTCCCCAACGTTGAAAATGCCCATTAACCCCATCATATACGCCAACAGTCCCTTGAACTTCTTGCCCTGCGTGCCTTCGCTGTACTTCCTCCCCAGAGCCACCCGTCATATGATGTCGTTCGTCAACGATGCAAACACGTTGCTCCGGTCCACCGAGCGATGCTGCTCGATCTTCTCCATCAACAGAGAGGTCTCTTCTTCTCGGACCGTCCGGAACGAGTGAACCCTCTTGTTGCTTAGCAGCTGGAGAACGCAGATGCTCCTCATTTGCCTCCAGTACTCACCATACGGTGCCAGCGACACGTCCTTGCGCTGGTACAGAGGTCTCTCGAACAGGGTTGACCTGAGTCGAAGAAATGACACGAATCGGCACAAGGTCAATGTCCATATCTGTAGTCCACCGGGACCTTCTCCATCATCAATGCTAGAAAATATAACTCTAACAGAGAGTTAAGATGCATGAACAATGGTTGACAGGCTAAGCTATAACCTCGGTTGGTCGGAGAAAATGAGGTCTTGGGTCTTCAAGATGTTCCATGCACAGTCGGCGAAGATACGACTAGGATGGGCGCGCTTCCGAAGTGGAGCATCATCAAGGGGCCATAGCGTCTAGACAAGGCTTGGAGCGAGAGGTGAGGGTAATCACTGAGCTGGTGGTGTATGAAAATTATTCATGTAAACAACTTAATTCACATAAACAACTTATTAATCAATAAAAATCGGATCCATATATGATTGTAAAACACCGACATCAATAAGTACATCGGAATTAAAGTATATATGTTTGAGCCATTACTTCACTTGAAGAAAAATATATCACTCTAATAATCAGAGATCTATTGGAATGTCGTATCTTCCTTTTTATGATCTATTTTAGTATAGTAGCTTTCAATGAGATTAAAGTAACTGATAGGTATAACATACTATTTTATAGGCTAAAAATGGGATCTAGTAAACCCTAATCAATAGTGTGTCAACTGAACCCTTCCCAATACGGACTTCAGTTAAATATAATTGCCTACACTTTATTGCTCAACTAGGCCCGTTATTAATAAATGTTAAAACCCAGTTCAATAAAGTCACTTAAGGGTTTAACAAATATTGGAATATCCATTAACCTGGTTATTTAAAATAGAAAATCAATTAATTAATATAACCCATATTATAGAAAATTTCCAACATTCTCTCACTTAAGTTACATTAATTAACTTATTTTTATTTTGAAAAAGATTTGAAAACGACACTATGGGGTTAATAACTGAAAATTTTGTTTTATGTGGCTATAACTTTAAAAAATAATATTCCAATAACGGCATCTCAAAACCAATCCAATCCTATATAACCTCAGTATAGGACTGTGGAGATTAATGTGTTAAGAAAATACCACAACACATTACCTTCCATAATCACATATAATAAGCATTATATTTTCATGAATCATGAGCCTAGTAGTGTAGTAAGAAATAGTGCCAACATGTGATCAAAATATATACTATTTCTTAATGGTCATCGATGTAATTTCTCGACGACATGAAACTCTACTAGCGCAATTTCTAAACAACATGAAATTGCACGACTATATCACAATCCAACTTGAAATCTCATAATCAATGACATCCAGTCATCTTTAAACTAAAATTTGTTTAAATATACTGTTTTATATTTCTATTTCTTAGTCAACAGGAGAAAGGATAATAACAGAATCAACAATAATGATCATTAAAAATAAATGCTTTAATAGACATCATAAAAACATTATCAATTTGCATATAACTATAATATCCATAAATACAAATTATATAACCCCCACTAACAAAATAAATCAAAAAAATCTAAAACACCCATATTCTTTACATGTCCTTTAAACAAAATGGGTCGTAAGTCTTTTGTTAGAGGATCAACTGACATGGACTCAGTTCTGATATTTTCGATCACAATGTCTTCCTTTTTAACCAAGTCTTTAACAGTATAATATTTGATCCAGTTAACATTTCAACCGTGACATGGTTGTTGTTTACAGCAAAAATAATTGTTTGTCACACATAATGCAATAAGATCAATTATGGGCAATAAACAATTCAATAAAAATAATTAGTATATTATAAACTCTCCTTTGGGTAGTGTGTATAATATATAATTATTTTCCACAACATGAAATTTATAAAGTAACAACAACAAGGAGAATTACATATAATTGTCAAGGATCCATCTCCTTTGGGCAGACAAATCCTTTAAATTATACATTTCCATTATCACAACATAGAGGGGAATTACATATAATTTTCAAAAAAATTATCCCATTTGGACAGATAAATATTTTTCAATTATATATCCCCATCTTTAAAATTTGGGAATTAATATTCTTGCTATCTTCCAAATTAATATACACAATAACCCCATTTGAGCGAGTTATTATATATATTAATTTTTACCAATAAGGAACTCCAAAAATTTATGCCCAAAATTCATTAAACAATATGAAGCACTTTACAACATGTGTTTCTCAAGATCATATTGCATTTATCAAGTAACCATTTTTGTAAAAAAATTAAAATTAAATTTTTTATTTTATTTTATTTTATTTTAATATTTCGGACCCTCTCGTAGGACATGACCTGCGAGCAGCCCAGATTAGATCATGGGCCCAGACTCGCAAGGCCTAAAAATTTGGCTCAGCTCGTAGGAGCCCATGCTCCTTTTAATTAAAAAAAGGCCCATAATTTAGGCTATAGGCCCACATGAAAAGAATGAATAAAATGGGCTTATTTAGCCCCGACCTAAGAGAATTTAAAGCCCCAAGATTCTGGTCTCACGCCCAGAAACTGAATTTTAAATAGAATATGGGCTAAAGCCCATATTTTAGCCCAGGCCCGGTTGGAGGTCATCTTCAACCTCCAGCCGGGTCCCGAAACCCTGCAAAACCGGGTCATATGTGTGACACCCCGAACCCTTCGCAGGTCGTCACCAGCGCCGATGTTACACTTTATTACATTTCTTTCTTTCGAACAAGCGTCCAAATTGGCAGACACATTTTTTTTTTTAAAACAATCGGTCCTAACGCGACTCATAGCGGAAGCAAATTAAACATCACCATCTATCCCCCTACCAATCCATGATACAAATACACACCAGCTAAACATCAGGATTTTATAAACAACTTCGACGCCTTGCTTACATACTTATATATATAGCAAGATGGGGTTCCCTTCGGGTCGGTACAAAAACAAGAAAGGTTAGGACTCGCCATGTCCTACCTAAAATCTCAAAAGAAACCTCGACCCCTAACATCATACGTGCACAAAACCCTCCCATCGAAAGCGTCGACTATCTACATCAAAAAGAGATCCAGCTCCTACTCATCGCGCGCAGGTCTCACACCCAACCCGGTGCATCAGGTGGTGGCGCGCGGCAGCATCCCTCGCATAGCTCCATCCCGTCAAACGTGCACAGAAATGAACTCTTGTATGACAGGACCCCCAGCCAGGCCCACGTCATACATCACTAGACAACGTACTCAGATAAAAGTAAGTCCGGGAACAGAGGGACAGTCTATCTCCGCACACTCAACCTCTACATCAGACGGTAGACCATAGAATACCCCCCGCGAGACGGCAGGAAGTGGCATACTGCTAATCTGAAATGTTATTTCCCAAAAGGGGTGAGTACAACCACTCAGCAGATAGGGAAATCCAATAACAACCCAATGCATCATGCATATCATCATACATGACAGGCATTGCTTAGCTTTTTGATGTCATACGTATTCATGCATCATCATATCATACATATCATCATCATCACCATGCATATCATTATGCATATCATCATGCATATCACCATGCATACCATATCATAGGTGATCACCATACCACATCACATCTCATCATCATCATGCATCATCATGCATATAATATCATAGGTGATCATCATATCACATCACATCTCATCATCATCATGCATATATCATCATGCATATCATATCATGGGTGATCATCATATCACATCACTTCTCATCATCATCATGCATCATCGCATATATTATCATAGGTGATCATCATATCACATCACATCTCATCATCATCATGCATCATCATGCATATATTATCATAGGTGATCATCATATCACATCACATCTCATCATCATCATGCATCATCATGAATATATTATCATAGGTGATCATCATATCACATCATTTAATTCTCATCATTATCTTTTAAATTCGATCACCACATCACCCCTTCTCAATTATCAATTTCATCATCCCTTCGGGCAAAGACCTCCGACAGGTTCCCAAAGATTCCAGCCATCCCATGGCCACCGGGCTTCCGGCCCCCCACATTCCAAGCATCTCGCATCTCAACTAGCATCACGAGGCATTCCCTTCGGGCAGAAACCTCCGACAAGGCTTCCGGCCTTTACCCTTCTAGTCAGGCATCCCGCACCCAAATCTTGGCATCGCGAGGCATTCCCTTCGGGCAAAAACCTCCGACAGGGCTACCGGCCCCCCACATTCCGGGCATCCTAAATCTCCCAGGGAATTTCGGCAATGTATCTCTGTACATTCCGGCCTCATCCTCCTCCACAACCACTTCTTCATTTACCATCATCCACATATACCATTTCTTTATCTCAATTTAACACGGCAATTGGCATGGTATCAAACAAATCACACTTGACATGGAATTCACACTTGCATCTCAATTCATATGTCATACACATGCCAAAACTTTATCCCATACACATCTCAATTCAATACATGTACAAGGACCATGTCATACGCATACCAAGACTTTATCACATATACATCTCAATCCAATACATGTGCAAAGACCTCATTACACATATGCCACACAAATAGAATTGAATCCATGGCCAAATAAAAATCCATTTTATTTTATTGTTATTTTATTATTTATTTATTTATTTATTTTATTATTTAATATCAATAAATTCCCAAAAATTACAAAATCCAAGAAATTATTAAACAAACCCATAGGATGATATTTACTTGCAAAATTCATAGCCAATATGAATTTTTACCAAATTCCATAATTTTCCAAAACATCCTATGATTCTCGGATTTAAACCAAATGCACAGTTTCCAAATAAATTCAATTAAAATATTCATTCGGCCTCCAAAAATTACGAAATTTTACAGGGTGATAGCCAAAAAATTTTCGTGCATCTTTCATGCAGAACGCCAAGTCAAATTCCTTATATATTATTTTATTCAACCTCACGAAGCTTCTGGAACCCTTACCGCATCGTCCAGAATACACATCTCCGAAATACTGAGATTTAACCTACCTATCCTCTTTAGTTTCTTCTGAAATTCGGATATGTCATGTATCAAGGTGTCCTTTACAAGTTTCATGAAGGGATCTAGGTCAAATAACCAAATTATAGTCGTCTTTTAAGTCCTTGAAGTCTCGGGTGTCTCGGAACACACCACCAGAATCAATCATCTCCAAGATCTAGCCGATTCACTAGGCTATACTCGTTAATTTCTCTTCAAATTTGATTATGTTGTATTTTAAGATGTTACCTACAACTTTCATGAAGACAACGAAGTGAGATCTCCAACAGAAATCAACATGCAATCAAGAAATCAGTAAGAGGTCAGTGAAGATTTCGCAGATCTAGGGTCTCCGTATGATAGAACTTTTGACCCCTCAAATATCCATCGTTTTCTACTAAATTTCAGTATGTAATACTACAAGATGTTAGCTTCAACTTTCATGAAGACACCGAAGCCAAAATCGGACTCTAAACACACATGCAAGCTCGAACAAGATACTGACTTCCACAAACCGAGCAAGAACAGTCACACGGCTTGAAAACAACCAACCCTTACCTCGGTTTCTCTCACAAACACACTCAAAACCGAACATGCAAAACCATATACACACATGCAAGAGAAGTTAAAGGACTCCACTTGCCTCTAAGATGGACAAACGACGGCGTACGGCGGTCGGACACGGCGGTCGGACGGCGAGACACGGCGGCACACGGCGGCTCCGCCTCCTCTCCCTCTCGGTCTCTCCCTCTCTCTCGCGATTTCTCTCTCTCTCTCACCCTTTCTCTCGGCCAAAATGGAGGAACTGGTCATCCTCTCTCTCTCTCCCCCTCTTATACTCCCTAGAGCTCATGATTAGTAATGATTACTTTGCCTAAAACCAACCAATGCATGCCCATCCCCTTTGCCACTTGTCATTTTTATTTTTAAACTTGATTGGGCTTGGGCTTTGGAGTTAGCCATCCGGCCACTCCTCCTTGGGCTGGTCGACAGCCTTCTTGGGCTCTAATGGGCCGACTAGCTTGGCCCACCAAGCTTTAGGCTAATGGGCCCAAGGCCCATTTTGAAAATTCAACCCCTTTTTCCTTTCTTTTTTTTTTGAAATTCTTTTTATAAATATTCTTGAATTCCAAATTTTCATCTTGGCCAAAGTCTTGGGATATTTTTAATTATTGAAATTTAAATCATATGGCCAAGCATTAATCTATTAAATTTAAATTTCCACAATCATAAGCACAAATCATCAAATTAAAAGACTAATGGCTAAAACATAAGCCATGAAAATTCTACCACCTAATTAAAGACTTTAACACACCTTATGGCTTGGCTTTGAATTTCTGGGATGCCACAATTCTCCCCTCCTTAGAGAATTTCGTCCTCGAAATTCAAGCACTACTCGCGCCTTCTTAAAATAAATAAGGATATTTTTCTTTTATCTGATCCTCACTTTCCCATGTGGCTTCCTCCACATCATGATGTCGCCATAACACCTTAACTAATGGGATCTTTTTGGTCCTAAGAACTTGCTGCTTTCGATCCAATATCTGCACAGGCTCCTCAATGTACCTTACTTTCTCATACATTTTGATGGCTTCATGATCGAGTATGTGACTAGGATCCGGCTAGTACTTCCTCAACATCAATACATGAAACACATCGTGCAGATTTTCTAACTTAGGAGGTAACACTAAACGATAAGCCACATCTCCTATCCTCTCAAGAATTTCAAAAGGTCCAACAAACCTAGGTCTTAGCTTACCCTTCATCCTGAATCGAGATGTTCCTTTCATTGGAGATACCTTAAGGAATACATGGTCTCCCACACTAAATTCCAAAGGCCTTCTACGTCTATCTCGCGTAGCCTTTCGTCTACTATGAGCTGCTCTAAGTCTTTCTCGATAGCTTCAACAGCCTCGCGGTAACTTGCACCGCCTCAGTCCTGTCAATTTCCTTCACCCACTTCACTCCAACAGACAGGAGTTCTACATCTCCTTCCATATAATGCTTCATAAGGTGCCATGCCTATACTCTTCTGAAAACTATTGTTATAGGCAAACTCTACCAGATGCAATCTTTCATCCCAATTTTCTTTGAAATCAATTACACAGGCTCTCAACATATCCTCTAATATCTGGATCACTCTTTCCGATTGACCATCTGTTTGAGGATGAAAAGCAGTACTAAACTGAAGCTTAGATCCTAACGCAACTTGAAGACTTTTCCAAAAATTCGAAGTAAACCTCGAATCTCGATCTGAAGTAATGGTCACTGGAACACCATGTAAGCGTACCACTTGACTTACATACATGTCTGCATACTTATCCATTGGGTAGTCCATGCGAATCGCTAAGAAATGAGCCGACTTAGTCAAACGATCCACTATAACCCAAATTGAATCATGGTTCCTTGATGTCCTTGGCAATCCTTGCACAAAGTCCATCGTTATATGTTCCCATTTCCATTCTGGAATGTCTAATGGTCTCAAAAGTCCTGCGGGTTTACGATGCTCGCTTTCACTTGCCGACATGTCAAACATTGAGATACGTACTTAGCCGTATCTCGCTTCATACCATTCCACCAAAATTGCCGACGCAAATTTCGTACATCTTTGTACTACCCGGGTGGATACTATAATTACTCTTATGTGCCTCCGACAGAATTTCCTTCCTCAATTCCTCATTATTGGGAACACAAAGTCGTCCTTGACATCTTACTATTCCATCATCAAAGACTTGAAATTCTGATATTTTCCCTAAAGATACAGCATTCTTCACTTTCAAAATCTCTGGGTCAGATTCTTGTAGGATTTTAAATTTTCTGGATAATCTCTGGCTCAATCCTTAATGCACTAAGCATGCCAGTAAGACAATCCATTTCCAATTTAAACTCTGAATTGGCTACAGATTCTAACAATTTCCATTCTGCCATCCTTAAACTAGCCATTTCTACGGCCGACTTTCGACTAAGAGCATCTGCTATCCTATTCGCTTTCCCTGGATGCTATCTTATCTCACAATCATAATCCTTCAACAACTCCATCCACCTCCTTTGTCTTATGTTCAATTCCTTTTGTGAGAACAGATATTTCAAACTCTTATGATCCGTATAAATCTCAAACTTTTCCCCATACAAATAGTGTCTCCATATCTTCAAGGCAAACACTATAGTTGCTAGCTCTAAATCATGCGTCGGGTAATTCAACTCATGGGGTTTCAATTGTCTGGATGCATAGGCTACAACCTTGCCATGCTGCATCAACACACATCCTAGTCCTTTGTAAGATGCATCACTATACACTGTGAAACCATCAGGTCCAGTAGGTATAGTTAGAATTGGAGTCGAAGTCAATTTCCTTTTGAGCTCTTGAAAACTCCTTTCACATTCTCCATTCCACTCAAATTTCACATTCTTTCGGGTCAATTTAGTTAAAGGTCCTGCCAATTTTGAAAATCCTTCAATGAACCTTCTATAATAATCGGCCAGTCCTAAGAAACTTCGTATTTCAGTAGGTGTCGTTGGTCTCGGCCAATTCACTACAATTTCAACTTTTGCTGGGTCTACTGCAATTCCATTTCCTGACACCACATGTCCTAGAAATATTATCCGATCCAACCAGAATTCACACTTACTAAACTTAGCATACAACTTATGCTCTCTCAGAGTCTGCAAAACTATTCTCAAATGTTGCTCATGTTCTTTAGGCCCTTTCGAATACACCAGAATATCATCAATAAAGACAATCACAAACTGGTCTAAATAAGGCTGAAATATTCTATTCATCAAATCCATAAATTCAGCCGGGGCGTTAGTCAATCCAAATGGCATAACAAGGAACTCATAGTGTCCATAACGAGTTTTGAATGCAGTCTTAGGAATGTCCTCCTTTTTAATTCTTAACTGATGGTATCCCGATCTCAAATCAATCTTAGAGAAGACCGAACTTCCTTGGAGTTGGTCAAACAAGTAATCAATTCTAGGCAAAGGATACTTGTTCTTAATAGTCACTTGATTCAACTGCCTATAGTCAATACACAAGCGCATTGATCCATCCTTCTTTTTCACAAACAAGACCGGTGCACCCCAAGGTGAAGCACTTGGTCTAATGAATCCTCTGTCGAGCAACTCCTGCAGTTGTACTTTCAATTCCTTCAATTCAACTAAGGCCATTCTATATGGGGCTTTTTGATATTGGTCCTGTTCCTGCATTAATTCAATTTCAAATTCAATCTCCCGCTCTGGCGGCAATCCAGGCAATTCCTCATGAAATACATCTTGAAATTCGTTAACTACACGAACTTCCTCAAGATTAGGCTCCTTCCTTGCATAATCTCTAACTATGGCTAGGTACCCTTGACATCCTTTGTCAAGTAACTTACAAGCTTCTACTGCCGAAATAAGCGCTACAGGCAATTGGGTTTGACCTCCTAAAAATTCACAACTAGACTGATCAGGTAAGACGAATTGAATCACTTTTCTATAACAATCCATTCTAGCCCGATACTTACGAAGCCAGTCAATTCCTATAATAACATCAAAATCATACATAGCCATTACAACCAAGTCTATTTCCATGTCCTTTCCTCCCATGGATATCTTACAATTTCCACACACCAGCGTAGACAACACCATATCCTTTAAAGGCGTGGAAACACAAAGAGGCGTCTCAAGAGGCATAACTTCTATCTTATTCAAACATCTATATCTTTCGTACACAAACGAATGCGTTGCACCCGTGTCAAACAATGCATATGCCTTTTCACCATTAATAAGAATCGTACACGAGATAACATTCTTGGAAGCTTCCGCTTCCTCCCGGGTAATCGCATACACCCTTCCTTGTGCAGGCGGTCTCTGAGGATTTCCTTGCGGATTTGACCTAACAGCACTCTGATATCCCTGTCGCACTGAGCCAACACTCACTTGCGACCTCTCTTGTGGGCAATTCCTCCTAAGATGACCCACTTGTCCACAACCAAAACACTTATGTTGTCCCATACAAGGTCCTGGGCCATGGCGTACATTACACTTCTGACAAATACCAGGTTGATAGGGTGCTTTCCCTATATTCAGACCACTCCTTGCTCCTCCAAAATTTCCAAAGTTACCCTTCTTCTTCACATTCCAGGTCTGACCTTGACCAGAATAAGGTCTCTTCCCTTTTCTCATATCACTAAAATTCAACGGTTTCTTAAACTCCAACCTTTCCCTCAATAGCTCCTACTCCACTAACTGCGCCCTTTCATAAATCTCATTATAATCTCTTATGCTCAAAGGCACCAGTTGCTTCCTAATATCGCCCCTCGCCCTTTCAGGAATCTCTTAGCATTCTCTTCCTGATCCTCAATCAATCTAGGAGCATATCTAGACAATTCAGAAAATCTAGCCTCATACTGATCTACAGTCAATCCCTTTTGTTCTAGCTGAACAAATTTAGTAATCTTCCTATCCTTAGCACAATCAAAGAAATGCTTCCTATTGAAAGCCCTAACAAACTCCTCCCAACCAACATCAGTACCTGGTGGAAAGATTATGTCCTTCGAAGCTCTCCACCAAAACTTTGCATTTCCCTCCAATTGGTACTCTGCTAAAACTATTTTCTCAGCATCGGTGCAGTCCACCCGCGAGACGGCAGGAAGCGGCATACTGCTAATCTGAAATGTTATTCCCCAAAAGGGGTGAGTACAACCACTCAGCAGATAGGGAAATCCAATAACAACCCAATGCATCATGCGTATCATCATACATGGCAGGCATTGCTTACCTTTTTGATGTCATACGTATTCATGCATCATCATATCATACATATCATCATGCATATCACCATGCATATCATCATGCATACCATATCATAGGTGATCACCATACCACATCACATCTCATCATCATCATGCATCATCATGCATATAATATCATAGGTGATCATCATATCACATCACATCTCATCATCATCATGCATATATCATCATACATATCATATCATGGGTGATCATCATATCACATCACTTCTCATCATCATCATGCATCATCGTGCATATATTATCATAGGTGATCATCATATCACATCACATCTCATCATCATCATCATGCATCATCATGCATATATTATCATAGGTGATCATCATATCACATCACATCTCATCATCATCATGCATCATCATGCATATATTATCATAGGTGATCATCATATCACATCATTTAATTCTCATCATTATCTTTTAAATTCGATCACCACATCACCCATTATCAATTATCAATTTCATCATCCCTTCGGGCAAAGACCTCCGACAGGGTTCCCAGCATTCCAGCCATCCCATGGCCATCGGGCTTCCGGCCCCCCACATTCTAGGCATCTCGCATCTCAACTAGCATCACGAGGCATTCCCTTCAGGCAGAAACCTTCGACAGGGCTTCCGGCCTTTACCCTTCTAGTCAGGCATCCCGCACCCAAATCTTGGCATCGCGAGGCATTCCCTTCGGGCAAAAACCTCCGACAGGGCTACCGGACCCCCACATTCCGGGCATCCTAAATCTCCCAGGGAATTTCGGCAATGTATCTCTGTACATTCCGGCCTCATCCTCCTCCACAACCACTTCTTCATTTACCATCATCCACATATACCATTTCTTTATCTCAATTTAACATGGCAATTGGCATGGTATCAAACAAATCACACTTGACATGGAATTCACACTTGCATCTCAATTCATATGTCATACACATGCCAAAACTTTATCCCATACACATCTCAATTCAATACATGTACAAGGACCATGTCATACGCATACCAAGACTTTATCACATATACATCTCAATCCAATACATGTGCAAAGACCTCATTACACATATGCCACACAAATAGAATTGAATCCATGGCCAAATAAAAATCCATTTTATTTTATTGTTATTTTATTATTATTTTATTATTATTTTATTTATTTATTTTATTATTTAATATCAATAAATTCCCAGAAATTACAAAATCCAAGAAATTATTAAACAAACCCATAGGATGATATTTACTTGCAAAATTCATAGCCAATATGAATTTTTACCAAATTCCATAATTTTCCAAAACATCCTATGATTCTCGGATTTAAACCAAATGCACAGTTTCCAAATAAATTCAATTAAAATATCCATTCGGCCTCCAAAATTACGAAAGTTTACAGGGTAATAGCCAAGACATGTTCGTGCATCTTTCATGCAGAACTCTAAGTCAAATTCCTTATATATTATTTTATTCAACCTCACGAAGCTTCTGGAACCCTTACCGCATCGTCCAGAATACACATCTCCGAAATACTGAGATTTAACCTACCTCTTCTCTTTAGTTTATTCTGAAATTCGGATATGTCATGTATCAAGGTGTCCTTTACAAGTTTCATGAAGGGATCTAGGTCAAATAACCAAATTATAGTCGTCTTTTAAGTCCTTGAAGTCTCGGGTGTCTCGGAACACACCACCAGAATCAATCATCTCCAAGATCTAGCCGATTCACTAGGCTATACTCGTTAATTTCTCTTCAAATTTGAGTATGTTGTATTTTAAGATGTTACCTACAACTTTCATGAAGACAACGAAGTGATATCTCCAACAGAAATCAACATGCAATCAAGAAATCAACAAGAGGTCAGTGAAGATTTCGCAGATCTAGGGTCTCCGTATGATAGAACTTTTGACCCCTCAAATATCCATCGTTTTCTACGAAATTTCAGTATGTAATACTACAAGATGTTAGCTTCAACTTTCATGAAGACACCGAAGCCAAAATCGGACTCCAAACACACATGCAAGCTCGAACAAGATACTGACTTCCACAAACCGAGCAAGAACAGTCACACGGCTTGAAAACAACCAACCCTTACCTCGGTTTCTCTCACAAACACACTCAAAACCGAACATGCAAAACCATATACACACATGCAAGAGAAGTTAAAGGACTCCACTTGCCTCTAAGATGGACAAACGACGGCGTACGGCGGTCGGACACGGCGATCAGACGGCGAGACACGGCGGCACACGGCGGCTCCGCCTCCTCTCCCTCTCGGTCTCTCCCTCTCTCTCGCGATTTCTCTCTCTCTCTCACCCTTTCTCTCGGCCAAAATGGAGGAACCGGTCATCCTCTCTCTCTCCTCCCCTCTTTTATACTCCCTAGAGCTCATGATTAGTAATGATTACTTTGCCTAAAAACCAACCAATGCATGCCCATCCCCTTTGCCACTTGTCATTTTTATTTTTAAACTTGATTGGGCTTGGGCTTTGGAGTTGGGCCATCCGGCCACTCCTCCTTGGGCTGGTCGACAGCCTTCTTGGGCTCTAATGGGCCAACTAGCTTGGCCCACCAAGCTTTAGGCTAATGGGCCCAAGGCCCATTTCGAAAATTCAACCCCTTTTTCCCTTTTTTTTTTGAAATTCTTTTTAGAAATATTCTTGAATTCCAAATTTTCATCTTGGCCAAAGTCTTGGGATATTTTTAATTATTGAAATTTAAATCATATGGCCAAGCATTAATCTATTAAATTTAAATTTCCACAATCATAAGCACAAATCATCAAATTAAAAGACTAATGGCTAAAACATAAGCCATGAAAATTCTACCACTTAATTAAGGACTTTAACACACCTTATGGCTTGGCTTTGAATTTCTAGGATGCCACAATATGACCCGGTTTCAACCCCCCCCCAAAAAAACATAATAGTTGATTTTTTGATGAAATTTCTCCATGGGTCTTGCTTCTAACATCAATATAATTTACTAGAATGAATTAAATGAATAAAAAATGAGTAAATCTTCCTCATATAAGCTTCAAAATTTCGATCTAAGCCTCCCATGGCCAAATTCAATTTTCTTAAATTTAAGCCCTAAAAACTTACCTTAATGCAACAAAGGATAACAATACCCATTCAATGATTTACATCGAACATTAATCAATTGCAAGTAATTTGAAAATTCTAGAACATTTCATGTATAAACCCCGGAATTTAAAATTTTAAATTCTCTCTCAATTCTCAATGATATTATACAAATTATATATGGTTGGAAAGATCTCAACATGTAGAAAAAAAAAGCCCCTATGGTTTTAGGATCAATCGAGTAAGAAATCCACATGAAAAAATAACATCCATATTTGGCTCGAAGAGGAAAATTTCTAATTAGGAAAAATTATCAAAAAAGTCATAAACCTATTGCAATTTTCCCAATTCAGTTCAAAGTTTTTTAGTCATTTTAGTCCTAAACCTTTCACAATCGTATCAATTCAGTCAAACTGTGAATAATTTTTAAATAATATTTTCATTTGATTTTTTAATTAATTTTTTTAAATTTTAGTTTTCCTTTTTTTCTCTCCTTTTTTTTTTTTTTTCCTCCCTCCTTCTTCCTCTTGCTCTAACCACCGCGAGGGGAGGGCCAATCTCTAGATTAAGGTGGCTAGCTAGTGGCAAGCTCACCTCTCTATTGCTGGGCGAGGCCGACCTTGCCTAGATTTGGTAAGGCAAGCCCTCGCTAGTGGATCAACAAGGCGAGCATTACTAGGGGCTAAGCTAGGTTGAGCTTGCCGATCCACTGGCAAGGGTCACCCTCACCAGATCTGGCCGAGACTTGCCTTGCTAGTGGCTAGGTGAGCTCACCCTTGCTTGGCGATGGTGAGGTCGAGCTCGCCCGATCCATTAGCGAAGGCTTGCCTCATTGGATTCGGGTGAGGTTAGCCTTACCTAGCTAATAACGAGGCGAGCTTGCCACTAGTTGGCTGCCTTAGGCTGGCGATTGGCCCTCCCCTTTGGCGTTGGAGTAAGGGGAAGAAGGAGGGAGGAGGAAAAAAAAAAAAAGAGAAAAAAAGGAAAAAGAAAAGAAAAATAATAGTAATAATAAAACTTTTTTAAAATAAAATATTATTAAAAAATTATCCATTGGTGCCGGCAAGTGTCCTATGTCAACACTGTCCAAATAGATTAAATTTGCACAATTACAAAAGATTGGCGACAAAATTAGAAAATTGCAATAAATTTAGGAGTTTTTAGGTAATTTTTCCGATAAGGTGTCTCCATAATTAGAAAAATTACAATAAATTTAGGAATTTTTAGGTAATTTTTCCGACAAGGTGTCTCCATTATTGCTTGTTCAAAGTCCATTGGACATGAAGGGAATTGAGGTCTTCACCGCCTCTAGTGAAAAATACACCATCCCATTTGTCTTCAATAGCAAACAACAAATCTCTCACATGATTTGTGGCTGAAGAATAAATCTCTCCTGCGGCCAAACTTACATGACTCCCATGCACAGCTTGTGAGATTTGTTAGAGTAATTAAATATTAAACCACACTTTTTTTCTAATATCTTAAACTTTAGAATAATTGTCAATGGTCTCATTAAATCTCACATGATATTAAAACAGGAGATCTTGAGTTTAAATCTTTTCAGGCCTCTATTTGTCCCCTCAATTATATATTTTCCACGCCTTTAGATTAGGCCAAAGTATAGCCTAGGTATAAGGGAGAGTGTTAGAATAATTAGATATTAAATCATGTTGTTATCTAATAGTTTGAGCTTTTAAAACAATTGGCACTAGTCCAACCAAATCTCATAAGATTCAAAAAAATTAAGACCAGCGTGTTGCTTTCTTTCGCTTCTTTCTTCCACACATGACAATAGAATTAATGTTGGCAAAAAAACAATATCTATGATCTCACAAAAGTCCAATTTAGACTTCATTTATTCACAAGCTTTCGACCATATTTATCCAATTGGCTCAAACTCGAGATATAATTTAACAATTCTCCATCTTGCAAGTCATAGTGTTTATTATCCATGGCAGCTATCCCAATGCCCTGACAGGCATTCACTCTCTACATATGCCAATTAAACTCCATGAAAGCTTGACCTTTGCCAAAAGAATGGGTTGTTCATCATGTCTAACTATTGCAATTTTCTTCATAAAACCTTGTCCCTTGCTATGACATCTTAGACAAAATGATCCCTAATGCAGATGTGTTTTGTTTGCGTGTGATAAATCAGATTATAAGTTATATATATTGCACCTTGGTTGTCACAGTGTATAACGATGCTTTTCTACTCCAATCTAACGTCCAAAGTAAAACCCTTTAACCATATGCCTCCTTCGCTAAAGGTCATTGCCATGTATTCTACCTCAGTCAAAGACAATGCAGCATCATTTTGTAGGGAGGCTTTCCAAAACGTATTGCATCACCTATAGGTGTAAATACATACCTCACTAAAGATTTGAAGTCATCAAGTCACTAACATGATCTAAATCCATATAACCTATGGGCTCATTGTCATTATCATCCTCACCATCACTATACTAATGTTTATTGTCCCCTTTAAGTATGTAGAATCCACTTCACAACTTCCTAATAAAATCTTACTTTGGCGCTTCATGTGACGCTAACAACTCTCACAGCTTGTGAAATGTCGAGCCTATGCATACCATGGCATTCATTATACTACCCATCACACTAGAATAAGGAACATGAGAGATATGCTCATAGTCCTGCTCCTCTTCCTTAGTTTGTAGTGATAAATTATTAGAAGGTTTAAAGTGCTTGGTTAAATGGGAACTTACGATATTGCCGACTATATGCTAAAACATGCCATGATCTTTTGAGCTTATTTCTTTTAAGATAGAAAAGAAAAATATTGACATGATCTTCAACAAAACTGCTATCTTTCGAAAGAAGAATCTTGAGACTCAACTGGTAAAACAAATAGATTATGATGTCAAAATTGAGGTGTAGCTTCAAGTGGAACCTCTAAAGACCTTAAAGGTAACAAATGTTGAGACTACAGTTAAACCATAGTTCCTAGGACCAATGTGGGAATTGAGTTGGGTCAGAGCAATATGGTCAGTCCATGTTGACTCGAGTAGAATGGAAATTTCCAAGGAGCAGGAGACTCCTAGGGCGTGGAGGGAGATTCTTGCCTAGTTCGGGTTGTCCTATCTTCCCATGACCTATCCAAACCGGCCCTAAAAGAGGCATGAGAAGGGTGCACATAAGGTTCATGAAGAGCTCAGGTCCCATCGTGCAATCTCGCTGGAAAAAGAGAGAAGCATATAATCATATATACAAACAGGTTCTTGACAAGAGCACTCAATCATTGTACGATGAACTGGAGATAAGGAAACTTTGGAATTAAACTAATGGAACATCTCCATAATGAACTAGAGCACAAAGGCCAGAAAAAAGGTGCCAGAATGAACTAAAGGTTTGTGATTATAGAGCGCTTGTGCTCGTTCATGCTTAGAGTCCATACATGCCATGTTGAGTCATGTGATCCGAACCATCAAATGTGTGGGGCTCTACACTCACCCCACCATGCAACAGATGGAGTTCACTTAAACAAAACTCATCATATTTGACTGCTCATCACACTCACTCAATCAAGTGAAACTTGTCATATCTGATTGCTCATTACCCTCATCCACCATGCATTGTATGTAGATAGGTTTTTCACTTCAGTATTTAAAAAAAGGAAAAAAAAAAAAGAAAGACTTTTCATAAGAAGATATTGCACAAAACTGTAAATCAAGTCAATCACATATGTGAAAACAACACTTTATCTCACGAGAAAAATGCAAACTTTGCGAAGATTTTTGCAATGTGATTGTCCATAAACCGAGCTTATCTAAGATTAGTACACTTCAGTTGGCTGAGTGGTGGAAAGGTGACCAGGTGAGTTTCATGAAGAACTGACACTGGCCCAAATGATCGGCGGGCTTGCTGGAATGAGCCGAACTTGGGCCGGCGACAGCACAGGAGCAAAAACCTGACAGAGCATGTTCGCAACCCGACACGGCATTGTCCCCGAATAACGATGCGGATAAGAAAATGTCATCGTTCGCTTCTCTCAAGCAAACAAGGACAGAGTCGAAGGAAGCAAATCTTCGTACCACAGAGCTGAAAAGCGAAGGAGAGCATTTCAACGTCCCGTTGCATTACATACAATGGAAGCTCTGGGGCTTCCCTCCCTCGGCCCTCTCACAATTTCGCAGTCCGCCACTTCCCGCAGAGTGCGAACCGCGAGCAGCTCGCGGACGAAGACGCACTCACGGGGCTTTATGGAGCTCCCTCCTCTCGGATTGAATTCTTCTTTGGCAATTCGCCATAAAGTTCAGTAATTTGCTCATCCTTCTCGTTTGCGCGAAACTGGGTCGATTTGCTTTTCATAGTTCTTGTCATTTTTCGTTGGTGGGTCGAAGTGTTAAGCTCTTCTGATAGCATTCGTCTTGTTCTTGCTTTCGTTTCTTTAATGTGGATGCTTAACTTGACTTTGTGCCTATGTTCTTGCTTGTTTCGACTCTCTTATTCCTTTTTCTCGTTGTGTGTTTTTGATCCCAGAAGCGGAGTGTTATCAGAATGATAGCTGACACGGATGACTATGACTTGAGGCAAATGATGGATAAGGCTGCTGCCCGAAAGAGATGGGATTCTCTGGTACTTACACACATGTATCCACTGGAAATTGCTAAGTTCTGCAACTTTCGGACATTGGAGTTTGCAGCGTGTTTCATATTCCGAGAGTCGAATAGCTGCTTTTAGTCCAGTCTAGTTACATCTAGAGACAATTCACGGGGAGGATGAGAATTGAACTGGCTGTTTTAAAATCTAACTGCTTTTAGGGCCTCTTGTTGTAGTTGTTTTACTTGATGCCATATGAATGCCGTTTCCTGTTTCATTTTCTAAATATGGAATGGGATAATCTCAAGCCCCTAGATTGTGAACCAAAAACTGATTTTTAGGCTATTCATGTCTGTGCAAGCATTATGAATTAGACATTCATTAACATGTGTTTCTGGTTCAAAAGTCAAACCTTTTCGATCATAATCAGTACTTTAGGGCCAAGTCAGCACTCTTATTATATCATCACATTTGTCTTATGCTGAACGAGACACTGTATATCACATGATACGCAGCCATCACTTCCTCAGCTGCGGTAGGTCACTTTCAGAATATGTGCCTCAGGCTCTGCTTTTTCTGGAATCTTTACAGATTAGGGAACAAAAAGTTAAATGTCTAACCCCAAGGGAAGCTGGATATGCAATACAACTCTTAGATAAGACCCTATTAGATGTTCGCTCTTCTGTGGAAAGCAGCAAGGCAAGTGCTTGTTTGTTCAGTTTTTTCCTACCAAATTCTGTGTTGAGCCCTGAAATGAACTCCACCTTAGGAGAATTTTATGCAAGCTGGTAAATGGGCATTGTTCCTCAGTCAACTCTTGCTAAACGTCAAATTTGCATTACGTTTTTTTTGCCAAATAAAATGCTTTTACAATGTCATCTCGTGGATTGTACCATATTAAATTGCATTTTACTATTTCTGATGATTGTCTCCTGCTGTGGGATTTGGCATGTCGTTTGCCACCTGACTTGTGGCTGTATTCTTTACTGTCAACGGAGGTTTTTTATTTTTATTTTTATTTTGTATGTTGAGGTTGTCTTATTAATTGTTCTTCCTTATCAAAGATTGAACCATTCTTGTTATTTTGTTTCTTTGCTGCTTAAGGCTTGGGTCAAAGGATCAACTTGGATTCCCATATTTGATGACAATAGTGGATTTGATCCTGGGACTCTTTCTAGGAAGATGATAAACTTTGTGATGGGTACTTTCTTTTGCTTTACTTGCTTCTTCGAGAGGTGACTGTCTTTGGCAAAACCACCATTTTCACTTATGATCTAGCACTTGTACATTCGAAGAAATCCTACTTGGGATATTAAAATGTGCTGAGATTAGTCTTCTTTCGACCATATGATCTGCTCGAAATGAAAGATATTGATATTGCTGGACTTTGATGCTTTAGGCATGATTGGTGCTTACAGGTTGTGATGTCATGTAACTTAGAGAGAATGGCCATTGGCAGTGATGACCAATTTCTCCATGTATTTGTAGGTGGTTGGTGGAGTGGTGCTCCTACATTGTCCTATAACAAGTTCGTTCTGAAAATACATGCTGTCGTTCTTTTTCCCTAGTTACATGCAACAGTATATAGATTATTTACTCTTCAACAGGCAGTTCTTATCGAATATTGAGGAAAAATTCCCAAAAGACTTGGATCTTATTGTTGCATGCCAGAAAGGTTTGAGGTAAGAATTTTTGCTCAAAATTGTCCAATCCAATGCTGACTACTTGGGTGGCTTTGTTTTCTTATTAAGTTGCTCACATGCCTTTGTTGAAGAAACCAATTTTACTTGGTTTCGTTATCCCCTATGCAAAATGAATGCCGCTTTGCTCTAGAATGATCAACTGTCCATCATGTGCTTGTAGCTTTTCTCATGAGAAGCTGACCTCTTGAGTGATGTGGCAAAGTTGGAACCATTTTGTTTTCTGGCAGAGCAGTGAAAGTATTGGACAATTAAATAAGAAGCCTTCCAGTTGAAACCCGTGCAGTTGCTTTAGCAGCAGAAGCATGGTCATAACATGCATCTAAGCGAACCATAGTTTCCCAATCTCGGAATTGTAACAATGAAGGGCTAATAGAAAATAATGTGTTTGCATCGTTAATGCAAGTGCAAGGATATTCAGGCTAGGATCTTTGTTGGCACACATTTGTTCTCAGATGTGGGCTTGCTTTTATGTCTATTGACAATTAATCAAACTATGGTTTATCGTCATTTCTTTTCATTTTCTCTTATTTTTCCCAGATCATTAGCTGCTTGTGAGCTCCTATACAATGCTGGGTATAGAAATCTTTTCTGGGTTCAAGGTGGCCTAGAGGCTTCTGAAGAAGAGGTAGGCATCTTCTATGATTCTTAAAGCATGATTAGAGATGATAAGCTAGTTATGATGGTGGTTGCGACCATTTTTGAGCAGGATCTCTCCAGAGAGGGCCCCCAGCCTCTTAAATTTGCTGGAATTGGTGGTGTTTCAGAATTTCTGGGGTAAATATCTCATTATTTGAGCCTTTTCTTTAGATGCGCATAACTGTTCTGTAGTTTCTACTTTATTTTCTAATTTTCTTGACAATCACAACCAGAGTACAGAAAGATATGCATTCAGAGACTCTGTCTGCACATTCTTTTATGCTTTCTAGAACTTACAATATGCTATGTAATGGTAGAAGATTGGTCGAGAATGTCCAGAGTTTGAAATTTGCAGATACAGATAATTATAGATCATGTGGCTGGATGGTGGAAAACATCATGAGGTTGTGCATTAATTCAGGTCAAGTTGACCTGATCTATATGAGCACGAACAGTTGACTGGGTGTGGTTGTGAGTGGCTGTTCAGTATTAGGATAAATATAAAGCCAAATGACAAAATAAATCCCAACATTTTCAAAGATTTTTGATCTTATCCCAACATTTCTGAGAAAGAATTTTAGAAAGAATCCTTCCCAAATTCCATTTTTCTTTTGGTGTTATTCCCCTCCTCCCCCGGCTTTTCTTTTCATGTCTCTGTCTCAACGTTGTAAATTGGAAAATGTTTATGGAACTTATATCAACGTTTTTTTAACTTACTATGAATTTCTCAATTATTCCACACTTGTAAGTTAGCAAATAGATTTCTTTGGATGGGTTTTTATTGACTTTGTGATACATTTGATGGTCAATATCTTTTTTAATATGACAAGTTTCAAGATGAAGTAAACTATTTTTCTTTTTTCCTTTTCTTGTTAAATTATCCTGGGCAAGTATGGTTATCATTAAGTAAAATACAAAAGAACTTGGCAGCAGACTTTTCTTTTACTATACTGGACATTCTTATAGTTTTCCGCTTTTACCCATTCTTAGTTGGACTGACCAACAAAGAGCAGCAGCTGCCAAAGAGGGTTGGGCTTATCGATTAGTATTTTCTGCTCATCTGGTAATTCTTCTATTTGATAGATTTGTGAAAAGTCCCCTTACGGTCTATTATGAGTCTCACATTGGCTTGATAGATTAATTTCTTGTTGTTGGCCTAAAAGGACTAATTTCTGGTTGCTACATTCTGGTATACATTGGGCTCTTTCTCGTTGCGGATGCCTTGTTCCTTGGTGTGCAACAACTGGGTCGTTATCTTCAGGAGCTAAGAACCCACTGATAATAATTGCCAAGTTACTGATGAAGTACCTTCAGACCTCAGTTTTGGACCATGAGACAAAGACCTTGAGTTTTCCTAGCATAATGGTGGAAGTAGCTCATAGGATGAAAATAAAGTCCCTTCGCTTTTCTTATGTAATCCTTTGCATCTATGAAAGGGATTGCAGTTTGTAGCTGTCAATTTAGGCTTTGTTTTGGCTAGTTGAGTGGCTGTTAGACTAGCTGGATTGTAAACTATCTGAGCACTTTTGGTGAGAGAAGCAGCATTTCATCAAAGAAATTTTGTTGAGCTCTCGCTGAGTCGGACATTGGTCCCATAATTTGTGTGTAGCTGGTGTGGGACAATTGTGCCTGCAATGACTAATGCGGCAATGCCTTTACGTTTTGTTTTCTCATTTATTTTAATGCTTTATCTACCCTTTTCTTTGTCCATTGCCACAGTTTTCACATAACATCATCTCAAGTAGTAAAGGGAGCTCTTATTTGGCATTTAGTTGCATGAGCAGTTTTTAGTTGGGACAACATTGTTCTAAGTGAGGCATATTCTCATAAAACCCATTATTTTGAGAATAACATCAAGAGTGTTCTGTGTTCTGCATCGTTTACAACCCACTTGACAGGGCTAGATCTGATTTATAGGTTTTACTTCTAGGCTGCTCATTGGTTTACATGTTTTGGAGAAAGGGTGTTGGTAGCAAGAATAAGGTTGGTAATACTGTGCATTTTGTTGCCAAAGCATGTCTGGTTGCGCTTTGATGCCGAAACATGAATCATCAGACTGGATATCATAGGAGAGCCCGGTTATAAGCTTCATATTTGAAATGGGGTTATATGCGTGTGCATGTACGTGCTGATCTCAGAAGCTAGCTAGTCCTTGACTTAAATTGCTTGAAATTATGTATTTGCAGACCAAGTACATGACATATTCTTAACTACAGAACAATAGATCACAGATAGCATGCTTCTGTAACAAGCAAAGGGTGATTGATTACTAAGTCGGAAAGATTTCTAGCCAGCTAGTTTGCTTGTCTCTGCCATCGTCTAGGAGAAGCGGGGTTTGGCTGCAACCATAAGGTTGGCAATTCTGTGCATTGTGATTGCAAAAACTTCAGTCATATCCAAATCCTTAGGCTGGATCCCATCAGGAAGCTCCCAATTGAAACTGTGAAGAAGTTGAGCTAAAGCAAGCTCAACACTGGCATTTCCAAATGCAATCACCAGGCAGCTCCTTCTACCTGCACCGAAGGGTATCAGCTCAAAATCCTGCCCTTTGAAGTCAATGTCACTATTTTCATTGAGAAATCTTTCTGGTCAAAACGATTCTGAATCAACGCAGGATTCTGGGTTCCACCCAATTGACCAAGCATTGACAAAGAAACGGGTTTTGCTGGGATGGAGTACCCATCAATAGTTATGTCCTCCATAGATTCTCTGGGGCCTAACACTGGAGCAGGAGTGTGCAACCGGAATATCTCCTTAATGACAGCCTTCAAGTATTGCAGTTGAGGTAGGTCAGTTTCTTGCACGAATTTTCTCTCTCCAACGACGCTTTGTACTTCAGCTTGTGCTCTTTCCGTGGCTTTTTGATTGATGACAAGCTCTGTCATTCCCCAATCAAGGGTTATGAACGTTGTATCAGTTCCTGCTGCAAACATATCCTGCAAAATCCATATGCTACGTATGAGAGGTTTCTTCTTGCTAGGGGATCTGCTTGGCTATACAAGTATATTGATGTTATAAAATACTGAACCAGAGGGAAGGATGATTCACAAACCAGGATGATGGCTTTAACATTGTCCCTGGTGAGAGGCATATCACCATAACCAGTCTTCAGTACATCAAGTAAAACATCCACAAGATACTTGTGCGACTCCGTAGCTTTGTTTTCTTTTTGATGATCTCTCAGTATCTCGTCGAAAAGGTTATCAAAGCGCTAAAATGTGTGCTGAAGTCTGGACTTCATCCCGGTCAGGCTGTGGATGAATTCCATGGAAGGAAAGAAATCTCCTATGCTGAATCCTCCGAGCAACTCCTGATACTCCTCCAGCATCTTTTGAAACCCATGCCTGTCGTAGTCCCTCCTCCTGAAAAATCCCTCCCGAAAGCTACCCAACAGAGAACATCATTTGCATAGAAACCAAGCAGTTTAGTTAGATTTGTGGCGCCTGGAAAAGACTGTAATACGGTCAACTAACCGAGCAACTTCTTCTACCCTGACATGACTGTATGACTGAACCCGTTTTGCACTAAGCAGTTCAAGTATGCAATTTCTTCTTATATGCCTCCAATAAGGACCATAGGGGAGAAGACCACGTCAGTGCAATCATAGAACAAGTGTTTGGCGGAGAAGATCTGAGGACGGCTCGAAAGTGCGAGGTCGTGGGTTGTCATTACCTCCTTCCCCATTCTAGCTGAGGAAACAACTACGGTTGGGATTTCACCAAGCTGTAAGAAGATGATTGGGCCGTATGTTCTCGCAAGGTGGTGGAGGGATATGTATGGCAATTGCCTAGCTGATGGATTTCTGAGGATCGGTAACTTGGGAGGGCTTGGTGGGAGGTTGTAGTTGCTTTTCCTAGGCGTGTTCTTTAAGAGAACTACAATTACAGCTGCTACTACCAGGATTGAGAGAAACAGATGCTGAAGGAGAGCCATTTTCATTTCACGAGAAACTTGCACAGTATGTGATGTTGCACTGTGGTCTTATTTGATCTGTATACAGTCTCTTCCTATACAAGGGACTTGTAAAAACTATCTCAGTTTGCTGAAAAATCTTTCGGTTTAGTCAATATAAGTCGAGTTAGCAGATGTCACCCTTTCTTTTGGTACTTCTGTGATAGGTTCGTCATGGTTCAAGACATCAGCCCTAGTTGCAAGTTGGCGTGTGTTCCTTCATCTTATCCCCTTAGCATTGCCTCAGGATAACCATCTTTGGTGGGGTTAGATAGTATACTACCAGGATAGGGGTAAAAATAGCAGGAAATACGAATGCTGTCGTGACACAAGTTGCCCAACTATCTAGTGATCGCTCAGTTACTGGTCTTGGAATTGTTTGGACTGCTGTGTGGACAACTGGTTTGTGGTCCTCCTTTTCTAGATCGATACGTAGTCCACAGTCAGGCCAATCATCGGAAGCCCCATGCCTCTGGAAAAATCTCATCGGTCTTGGAATTGTCATAGTTTAGAAAATTCCCTTTTGATAGAGATCTGCCAAGAAATTAGGTCCTTCAAAGACTTTTCTTGATGTGTCATGTGATGGAAATGAAAACGCTCATACTAACACCTAGAAGCGGTGAATAGGTGTTTAAAATAAATCTTGACAAATAAATGCGGAATAAAATAAGTTGTGAGCAAAGTTTGAAAATGATCGTAGTCTCGATTACACGAGCTAACTTCTCGTGGAAATTCAGAATTAGGTAATAGGTGGAATAGATTTTTGCGAAACTTAAGACGTTACAATGAATAAAGCTGAAAAGAGTTGAGGGAAGAGAAAATTACATACGAGATTTATAGTAGTTTGGCTTAGATCAAGCTTAAGTCCACTTTCCTATGCCTTGGCAGCCTTTCGGCGAACTTCACTAAAGTATCAATAGAGAAGTATAATATTTTGAGTGCAAACACTCAGTGCAAGATTTCATTTTTCCACACTAAGTCACTCTTCTTATGATTTTATTTCTTGAATACAATTTGTAAGAGATGTCATTAAAGAGCAAGTGGTTGGAAATACTTCAGACTTTGAAATTTCAATTTTCATGCTCTATCTCAAATAGACTGAATGACTACCTTAAATACTCTTCCACGCCTTACTAGTTGTTGGCATTCTCTAGAGAAATTTTTTTCAATCAATCCATTGGATAGAATCGATTAAGGAAATCTTGTAACCGTTTGAAGATTGATATAAAAATCCATTGATTTTGGTTGTCCATACAATCAGAATCTATGTTTTTAGAAGTAGATGTTTTCCAAAAAGGAACTTGTCTTCAGGATTAATTTCATCAATTCGTGATTGATTCCATTAATGTATTTATAAAAGATAAGTAAGATTTTTTGCTAGAAAGCCAGATATTAAAGAATAAATCTCTATTATATTCATATTGAATCCTTATTGCAAGATCAATAAATTTGAGCACTTTTGGACTTGGTTTCAAATAGTCTGATTGCATCAGAGTGTGAAAACTTCTGAATGAATAGACTTTGACAAGAGTTTGCGATATGTCTTTAGAAGTCTACATTTTTTTAGAATAAGAACAAGAACAAAAACAAGAAAGTTTTGTCAACTTCAAAACCTGATAGGAGTTTTCTGAACAATCTCCTCATTTTTTATGGTGACAAAATTTTCATGCAGATTTAAGCATAATATGAAGGTTATCCTGCAAAACAACACTTTAACAGCACATGATAATCGATAGAGATAATAGACAGTAATCACAATAAAGTCTACATTCACAAAACACACCAATCAAAAGTCTCCATAAAATAAATCATACCAGCATGGAAAAACTCAGTTAGCACCAACAAAAGCTTCAAATTTGCAAAACTCAACCCTTTTTTGTCAACAACAAAATGAGAAAATCAAACAAGCACAAAGAAAATAAGAAAAAGAGTTTGGTTCTAAAAGAATAGGGGTTGCCTAGGAACACGAATAAGTTGGAAATCCTCCAAAGTCTGCATGGTCTCCTCAAGCTTAGTTAAGCACTAATGAAAGACAATCTCAACTTTTGCTAAATTTTGAGATGCTTGCTGATTCATGGTCTAAACTTTATTATCAAGAGACTGTACCTTTTCGGTAAGAGAGTTTGAGGTAGTACCAAGAGCAGCATGCAACTTTTGGATTTCAACTTCCATTCCATATGGGAGAAGTACACTATCGCGTGCCATAATTTGTGTATGGCGCTCACTTTGGTGTCAAAAGTTTTCATCGGATCACTTAACTGCCAAATGGGAGGAAAAACGATCACTTTGGTGTCATTGGTGACAGATTCCGACTAAAATGATTATGTGGCTTTTATATTTTTAAAACAAAACTTGAGAAGCCTTTTTAAACGACGTTGTTTTCCGTCTTCCTTAAGAAAACAACGTCGTTTTGCCGTCCTACATGGATGACCTCACAAAAACGACGCCGCACAACTCATTTGGGGATTTTTTTTTCATTTGGGGATTGAAATTAGGGTTTTTTTGTCTGCCGTCGCTCGGCCGCCGTCCCTTGGCCGCCATCGCTTGGGTGCCGTCCCTTGGCCACCGTTGCTCGGCCGCCATCCCTCGACCTCCATCGCAGTTGCTTGCCACAAAGAAGACAAAAGAAAAAAACGACTAGAAAATCTCGAGGGAGGGGGAGGTGTTGACGGTGAGGGCGGAGGAGGCGATGGCAAGGCCACGGCCACCGCCGTCGTCGCAGTTGGCTTCATTGACGACCTCCATGGCATTCCAGATCTTCGCGGCTACCATTGGCCAAATCGCTCGTGCTTCTGGAGATTCTTCAAGCTCATGCTTCCTTTGCGCCTAGCGATATTCCGTGGGAAAAGGCGGTGGTGGGGTTGAGATTCGTGGATTTGAAAGGTCGACAAGGTGATTGAAAATGGGGGAAAACTACTGGGGAGGGGCGGAGGTGAGTGCGTGGTTTTTTTTTTTTTTTTTTTTTTTTTTTCCGGAAAACTACTGGTGTTGTGCTGGTGCGCTGCTGGTGTTGCTGGTGTTGTTCTTCGGCGCTGCTGGTGTTGTTGGTGTTGTTCTTCGGCACTGCTGGTGTTGTTGGTGTTGTTCTTCGAGGAAGAAGACGACGTCTTCTCTCTCTCAATTTGGGGATTTAGGGTTTTGAATTTGGGGGAAAGATACAAAACGGTGTTGTTTTGTTGTTTAAATGCTGAATATACTCTCCGGCGAGCCACATCAACTTAAAAAAATTAAAAAAGTGTCACGTCGGATTTCTGGCCAACCAAATAGGAGTTGGCAAAAAAATGAGTGTTTTTCAAATTTTTTGGCACCAAAGTGAGCGCTGTACACAAGCTATGGCACTAATAATGGACTTCTTCCATTCCATATTGTTATGCCTTAATCTCTAAAAGGAACTCCACTATTCGAGGATAGTTTGATTATGGTTTAGTTTGGGCACTAGGTTCAGCAAACTGTACTAGTGGAGTATCCAAAGGTGAAGGAACATTGACCTAAACATGTAAAATTTATTGCTCCCCCTGAACATTAGCTTCTTTGTCTTGACCCTTAGGAGAAACTTTAGGGAAATGAGATGCATAAATATCTTCGACATCTGGAGGAGATCGACCGATGCCATCACTAGCATTTGGTTCAACAATCTAGTCATTAAAAGGAGTTTTCTCATCTACTCTCCCCCGTCACAAGGTGCCTTCAAATGCCTCGTGGAAGAACTCCTTCTCCTTCCCCGCAGTCCTTCTCTTTTAGCATTGGTTTGTTGACCAATTCCCTTCTCTAGCATCTCCTACATCAACTTCCCTTGTATTTTCTCCATCCTTGTTAGAATGCTCCTATCCCTTGTTCATATTGGCATCTCTCTCTTCATCATCTGAGTCATCCTCCTCACTCTCTTTTACTCTAGTTTCTTCTTCTTCACTTTCTTTTTCCGGTTCTTTCTCACTCTCATCCTCTTCTTGTTCCTTAGAATCGGCTATTCCACCAAGAGGATCACGCATGACAACATTTACCACAATATCAGAGACGGTCTCATCTTTATCATCTTTCTCTTCTTCGTCTTGTAGAAGAAGAACATGTCATTTTCTCTTTGGAGTTCGTGAGACAACGCTCTTCCCTTTGCGTTTCTTCTTAGCCGGAGATCCTAACTTAGCTTTGCTAGCAGATTCTTTCTTCAAAAGTTTCAAGGCTCCAAATAGATCTTTTAATCTCATTTTTGAGATCATTTTAAGTCCAATTTGCATGGGAATGATGGTTCTTGAGCAAAAATTGGATGGCGGTTGAATATGGAAGTATTAGAAAAGTCTAGTTACCAATGTTGTATATGGAAGTTGTCATTTTCCCTTTATGATAGTTTTGTACATGTGCAATAAGATTGTGGGAGGGAGTGAGAAAGCAACACCATTATAGATGGTCCACATCATTTTTATCTCAAATCTAAAAACATCAGTTTTGGAAGCAACCTTGGGTCTCATGCAGTTGATGACGATCTTGTGGAGTAAAATATTAGAAGTAAACATCGTCTCATGCAGTTGATGATGATCTTGTGGAGTAAAATATTAGAAGTAAACATCCTAGAGTAAGTAATGCTTCCCTTAGGAATCTTGTCCTTCACTAGAAACTTGGTGACCTCTTTGTTTTTTTTTTTGTTTTTTTGTTTTTTTTTTTTTGGGTAAAAGGTAATCATATTAAGCTAATAAATATTTACAACAAAAACAGGACAAAAACATACACTCATAATGAACAGAGGCATAATGAGTGGAAGGATGTTGACGCAAGAAGAAAAGGGAAGCCAACAAGGCACAAAACATGGTTAAGCTGCACAACTACGGCCACATCCAATAGACAGACCAAACAAAGAAGGTGACTAGTTGGCCAAACAATGGCAACCCAAGCTAAAACCAAACAAAACGTCATCGCCCAAACGGAAAGGACGAGACAATCGGCAGGAATCAAGACCAGCACCGAAACAACAAGCATAGCAGCGGACCCTCCTGCACCACCACTCCAATCTGGAAATATTACGGATGTGCCGGAGTAGAAGAGAAGATGCAGGGGTCTATCCCCAAGCTACGTTGAAGTCTCTTGTTTCTTGGATTATCTTTAACATTCAAGAATGTTAAAACCTTATCCTTAACCACTTTAATAAGATGGTTCTTCATGGTCGGAAGCGTGAAGGTATAGTTCCTAAAGAGAATCTCATTTCTATATTTCCAAATAAGGTGGCAAAGAGCCCCAAAAGAGAACCTAGCGATAGAGTGATAAAAGTCTTTACCGGATAGGAACTTAATAGCCCAGCAAAGGTTGTCATCCCAAGTCCCATTCCTCCAAGGGAGGTTGCATTTGGCAGCCCAAGAGAAGGCACAACTAGCCGTGATGCTACAATAAAAAAACAGATGACCAATAGAATCCAGAGTTACTTTGCAAAAAGGGCACACCGCATCTCCAATCCTGCCATGTGATAAGAATAAGGCCTACGTAGGAAGACGGTTCTTAATTATAAGCTAAATAATGAACTGATATCTTGGAGCTATATCATTGTTCTAGATCAATGAATCCCAATTGACCCGAGGCTTCTTTTTCCTGATGAGGTGCCAAGCCGAAGCAATCGAGTATAAATCAGACGTGTTTCCTTGCCAAGTAAGACAATCCAGAGCCTGCACTAGAAAGGGAAGGGGATGTTCCCAAGACTGTAAAGCTTCTCCCATGGCCTGACTAGCAGGCGAAAAAAGATCAACCACCGTCGCATGCTTGGGAAGACCAGATCTCTAAATGAAAGAGTCAGAAAACATCAAGTTGAAGGGGCCTCTCGGGTGCTAGTGGTCAAACCAAAAGGAAATAGAGTAGCCATCTCCTAACTTCCATAGAAAAGATAACAAAAAATTAGTCCTAAGGTGGAGGATTCGCTTCCACGCCCAAGAGCAGTATGTGGGTTGTTTAATCACCCAAAAACTCTTCCTTTTAAGGAAGGTCTAGTGGATCAACCTATAAAGATTCATTGTCCGTAAATAGGATCCATATGTGTTTTAGCATTGCTGCCTTGTTACAATCCTTCAGATTGCGGATGCCTAGCCCTCCTTCTTCCTTTGGAAGGCAAACATCATCCCAGGATACCTTGGCACCACCCCTCCCTAGGCCAGGGCCCTTCTAGAGAAACTATCTCAATATATGTTCAATACGATCAAACATTGCAACAGAGATGATAAAGACACTAGCCTAGTAAGCTTGTATTGCATGAAGAACTGACCTTATAAGTTGGAGACGTCCAACAAAAGAAATGAAATGCTGAGTTTAGGACTGGACCCTTGTAGTTATGTGATCTACAAGAGCAATGCAATCTGCCTTGCCGAGCTGGGAGGAGATAATAGGAACTCCAAGATACCGCACCGGCAAAGACCCCTCCTGAAAGCCAAACACTAGGAGAATCTCTCTGTGCAAATCTACCGATCCTCCAGCAAGAAATATCTCACTCTTATTAGAATTAGGCTTGAGTCCACTCCAAGAAGAGAAAGTATCCAAACCCTCCTTTAAGAGTGAGATGGAAACCAAGTCAACTTCGCAAAACAGAAAGACGTCATCCGCAAAGAAGAGATGTGAAAGACTCAAAGCCTTGCATCTCCAAAAGAACTTGAAACCTGGTTGGCTAGAGCTGACACTAATGATCCCGGAAAAAACCTCCATGATTAAGGTAAAAAGGTAAGGAGAGATCGGATCCCCTTGGCGAAGGCCTCGGCCATGAGGGAAGAAATCATGAAGTACTCCATTCAACGAAATAGAAAACTTAGAAGTGTGAACACATACCATAATGATCCGAACAAAATGATCCGAGAAGCCAAAGTCATGAAGAACCAGCTCCAGAAAATCCCAATCTACTGTGTTGTAAGCTTTCGGAAAGTTCACCTTGATCGCACACTTAGAAACATAAGGATCAAGATGGAAGCCGGCAAATAACTCATGGGCAATAAGAATGTTGTCTCTAATTCTCCTGCCTTTGACGAAAGCATTTTGATAAGGGCTGATGATATCATTAAGGACTGCATCCAGTCAATTAGCCAAAAGCTTTGTAATGCATTTGTGAATAGTATTACAATAGGCAATAGGCCTGTAATCATTAACAGATGTAGCATTATGAACTCTTGGGATCATTACTAGGATGATATTGTTGATTTCCTTAAGAAGTCTCCCCGTTATAAGAAAATCCTTAATCGCTTCAATGACCAAAGGTCCAACTATCTCTCAATTATGCTTGAAGAACTTGACACCAAAACCGTCTGGTCTTGGAGCCTTCTCTCGAGCATGAGAGAACATAGTATCCTGAATCTCCAAATCAGAGAGAGGACGAGATAGAGAACTGACCTATTCCTCAGTGAGAGGGCATCGTATAACCTACCGAAGATCCATTAATGAGGGGTTGGAGGACAGGGGGCATGGTGCCAAAAGCTCTTGGAAATGAGAAACGAAGGTATGGTGACATCTTCGTTGGTCAAATTGATGGGCAAGAATCCACTCATTTCTACTCCTAGAATATCAGCCAACAAATTAATATCAATATCATACACTTTATCATTCACAAGAAATTGAACATGAATGGGATCCAAAACAGACAAGTTGGAATAAAAGTAAGCATCAATTTGGGATAAGCATCGATGACTCCACATAGAACCTTTCCATCTGAAGCTTGGAAAAATTTTCTCGCAAATTCACCTTGATGAAATCTAGGAGATCAAAATATACGGTTCAAGGGTTGATGACTCTTTTGTTTAGCATCCGTGAGTAGACTTTCTTATGGTCCTTTGACCAAAACAACTTCCCTTTGTTCCAAAGTGATCTCTACAAAGAACACCCATTTTGGGTTGGAAATTTTAAACACCCTCTCATCGTCATCTTCCTTTTTGGCTTTTAGTTTGACCTTTTGTGCCAAAGCGAGGATTGGTGAGAAAGTTTGAAAATTCATTTTTTGCTCTTCTAGCCTCTACCAGCCCTAAGTTTTCCATAGCTCTCAAGAACAAGGTTTCGTTCCTATAATTATTTTCTTTCAATAACGAACTTATGAAATCCATGAGACTTCCTCCCTTTTTCAAAAACTCATAATGTTTGAGAAGTACCTCGGCATTCTTACCAAAATAGGTGTCACTTCCTAAGTAATCTCTTTTCCACCGATTGTCGATTTGTGCTTCGAGGCGATTCATTCTCGGTGAGATCAAAATGTGTTGGACCTTCAGGGACAAACCAAGGCCTTCGACTAGCAATGCGAGAGGATTTCCTTTGATAAGACATTGAAACGAACTTGGAGGATTTTGATGACATGTTCATGAGTGATCGAGTGAGAAATTTTACAAAGAATGTGAGAGAAGCGAGAGTTTGAGAGAAAGATTAAGGTTTGCAGAGAGTCAAATTATTGGGGAAAATGGTTAAAGATTTTATTTAAAGAAAATGAACCAGGGCAATCGAACATGCACCCAAAAAAAAAAAAAAAACTTCCATTTTTAAAAAATTAAAAAGTAACTATCAATAATTTTTGAAATATTAATTCCGAAAAATCAGTAGAGATATAACAATTTCCAAAAATATAAAAAGCAAGTAATAAGTCAAGAATAATCATACCTGTTCAAGAAGGAATAAACTTACGTGCCAAAATTTGAAATATAACTACCTAAGTCTGGAAGGCTTTCGGAAGGATGTTTCTACTATAAGTTGAACTGATGAGTTTGCTCATCTATAGACTTTAACTAGATGCAAAACTAATATTCAGCTTTTCACAAATGAACTCGAATAACTGTTATCCAAAGGCTTAATGAAGATATCTACCAGTTGATGCTTCGAATCAATGAATTGAACATTGATTTCGCCATTTTGTACATGGTCTCTTATGAAATGATGGCGAATTTCAATATGTTTTGCTCTTGAATGGAGAATAGGATTTTTGATGAGGTTGATTGCACTTGTGTTGTCATATCTGATTTCAGTGCAATGTTCTTCTATTCAAAAGTCCTTTAGTTGTTGCATGATCCAAAGAATTTATGAACAACAACTTCCAAGAGCAATATATTCTGCTTCTGCCGTTGAGAGTGACACAGTACTTTGGTTATTTGAAAACCAGGACACTAACATTTGTCCCAAGAGTTGGCACGTTTTTTAAGTACTTTTCCTGTCAACTTTATAACTAGCTAGATCGGTATATGAGTATCCAAGTAATGTAAAAAGTCTCATCTTTTTAGATACCATAGATCTAACTTTGAATTTGTTGCAATATATTTGATAATACGTTTAACAGTACTGAGATGAGATTCTCTAGGATCGGCTTGCAATCTAGCACACATACACACACCGAACAATATATCGTGTCGAGAAGCAATAAGGTAGAGAAGAGAACCAATCATGCTTTTGTATGTCTTTTGGTCAACTTTCTTTCCATCTTCATCCTTGTCAAGTTTGAAAGAACTTGGCATAGGAGTCTTGGTCTTCTTGCAATTTTCCATCCCAAACTTCTTGATAACATCTTTGGTATATTTTTCTTGATAGATGAAAGTTCATTTCTTTGATTGTCTGATTTATAGACCCGAAAGAATGTTAACTCATCCATCATGCTCATTTCGAATTTTTCCTGCATAAATTTTGAAAATTTCTTGCATAGACTTTTGTTAGAAGACCCAAAGATTATATCATATACATATATTTGAACAAGTAGAAAGTTTTTTCTTCCCTTTTGATAAACAAAGTTGTGTCAACCATTCACTTTTTGAAACCATTGCTTACTAGAAACTTACTCAGTCTCTCATACCAAGCTTGAGGTGCGTGTTTCAAACCATATAAAGCATTCTTCCGTTTGTAGACAAAGTTTGGTTTTTTAGGATCTTTAAATCTAGGTGGTTATTCCATATAGACTTCTTCTTGTATGAACCCATTTAGGAATGAACTCTTGACATCCATCTAGAATAACCTGAAATTATGGAAACATGCATATGCAAGCAAGAGTCTTATGGCTTTTAACCTTGCTGCAAGTGCATATGTCTCATCATAGTCTATTTCTTTTTTTTTTCTTTTTTTGTGTATAACATTTTGCAACAAGCCTTACTTTGTTCCTTGTTACTTTACCATTTTCATCAATCTTGTTTCTGAACACCCACTTTGTTCCAATCACAGATTGTCCTTTTGGTTTTGGAACTAACTCCCAAACATCATTAATTTTGAATTGTTTGAGTTCTTCCTGCATTGCTTCCATCAGGCTTTCATCAGATAAAGTTTCTTCTACTCCCTTTAGTTCTATTTCAAAAATAAGAGTTAGGGCACTTGTGTCTCCTTTTACTTTGGTACAAATTGCTTATTCTATATTGCCAATAATGAGCTATTTAGGATGGCTTGATTTGTATTTCCAGTTACTGTTAGATTTGTCACTTTCTACAAGGGTTTTCTAAACATCAGTTTTCTTTGATTCTTCTGACTTTTCTTCTACCTGACTTTGATCACTAGAAGATTGAGGTTCCTTGGGGGAATCAGACTTTATTAAGTCAATAACTAGTTTAGACTCTTCAAGTTGAGTTTCATCTTGTTGGTTCTGAACACTTTCTTGAAATTTGACATTTATGTATTCTTTGATAGTTTGTGTAGTCTTGTTGAAGACCCTGTAAGCTTTGTTTGAAGTAGAGTAGCCAAGAAATATTCATTCATCCGATCTTTCGTCAAATTTCCCAAGCCGATCATTTTCATTCTTCAAAATGAAACACTTGCAACCAAACACATGAAAATAAGAGATATTTGGCTTTTTTTTTCCTTTGTAAATTTCATAGGGAGTTTTATTTGGGATGGATTTTAAGAATACTCTATTAATTATATAATAGGCAACTGAAACTACCTCTACCCAAAAACGAGAAGAGACTCTATTTTCAATTAGCAAAGTTTTGGCCATCTCCTGTAACGACCTTTTTTTTTTTTTTTTCTACAACTCCATTTTTGTTTTGGGGTGTATGAAGAGGGGAAAACATATTGTAGACCATTCTCATCACAAAAATTTGCAAAGTCTTGATTTTCAAATTCTCCTCCATGATCAATCTTTATGCTTGAAATGTCATAACTTTTTCATTATGAACCTTCTTAGCAAACTTTGAAGAATATGCGAAGGTTTTGTTTTATTGCCAAGAAAAAACCCACATGAATCTTAAATAATCATCCACAACTACCAAATAGTATCTCTTACCACCAACGCTTTGTGTTCTGGTTGGTAAAAAAAGATCTATGTGAAGAAGCCGCAAGACGCGATTAACGAAAACTTGATTTATAGGTTTAAATGAGCTGCTGACCTATATTCCCAAGATACATGGAGTACTCAACTCAGACTTCTGGTACACCATTCTAGGAAGACCACGAACTAGCTTCATAGATGATAGTTTAGCAATTTGTTTCATACTCACATGACCAAACTTGCTATGCTAGAGATATGATTCATCTTGAATTGAGATAAGTCATTGAGAGTTCTCTGGACTTATGTCCAGAAGATAAATATTGCCATGTCTTCGCTAGGTGAACGTTTGAGAAAAGTCTTGACTAACTTCAGAACAAACATCTTCTTGGAAATTGATTCTGAATCTTGTATCACATAGCTGGTTTATGCTCAGAAGATTGTAATTCAAACATTTTACCATAGAAACATTGTTGATAATAAAACTTCCAATTCTTATTGTTCCATATCCAATAATTTTTCCTTTGATGTTCCCACCAAACGAAACATTTCCTCCTTTTTGTTTTTCTAGTTTTACGAAATTGCTTGAATCTCCAGTCATATGTCTAGAATAGCCATTGTCCAAGTACCAATTGTTTTTTCTTTGTTTTTTATTTTAACAGTAATCTGCAATAAAAAGGAAATCTCAAACTTTCTTTGGTACCAAAATTTTCTTGAGTCCCGGCAAGTTAGTTTTAAAGACAACTTTTGCCCAATCAATTTTAACAAGTCTCCAAACTTTAGGACATTCATTCTCAAAATGTTCTGGATGTTACACTTAGAACATTTAAGAGCACTTTGGCCAATAGGTTTTACAAAAACTTTTTGAAAATGATTTTTGTAAGAAATTTTTTGAGATCTTTGTCTTAAGTCATTTAAGCTAAATTGCTTTGTATTTTCCCAATGAACTTTCAAAATACTGAACCAAACACACCCTAAGTCTCTTATTGACTTTAGGAAAATTGATCAAAATAGTACTTTCTTTATTCATACACAAAAGTGATTTGTTGTAATAGGGTATTTGGGATGAAAGAATTTTCTCTAAAGTTTTTGATCCTTAAGAGAACCTTGTAGAAATATCTAAAATCTCCTTTTCAAACATTCATTTTCTTTTGAAAGAGAATCAGTATTTTCTTTCAAATCATTAAAATCATTTTTCAGATTCTCAAAATTTTCTCCAAGAATTATCCCATTGCTTGAGTTTTGATTTAATTTGGAGATCTTGTTAAGAGAAGATTTGAGGTTTAAGCAAAGTTTATCTATATACTTAGAAACTTTAATAGGAATTTCTGAATGACTTATCTCGATTTTCTTATCATATTCTGAGTTTGTGTTAGAGTCTAACTTTGATGTTGAGTCTGATTTTGAGTGAGCCATCAGACAGATACTTGCAAAACATTCTCCGTGTCACTTCAGGTTTTTGCTTTTAGAGCTTTCTTGTATTTTTCATACTTTCCTTTCTTCATTTTCAACAGGGACAATTAGGCTTGATGTGTCCATTTTTTTTACACTCAAAGCATATCACATCCTTGCTAGTTTTAGAATCTTCCATTGATCTTTTCTAGAAATTTTGCTTGCTTTACTTTTTTCAATTCAATCTTCTTCTTATCGTATTTAGTTTATTGAATTTCTTTATCATGAGAGCCAACTTCTTGTCATCCATATCATCATTTGTATTTGTATCATCAGAATCAACATTAGACTTAAGCGCAATTGACTTCTAACCTTTTTGGATCCTCTTCATCATTGATCCATTCCACTTTATGCAATTGAAAAGTGCCTATTAGCTCGTCAACAAAAAGAGGCATGATTCTTTGTCTCTCAAATTGATGTTTTCACATGGTTTCAATCCTTTGAAAGTCCTCGTAGAAGTTTGTTAACCTTCATTAGTATTGCTCTGCCCCTCCACGAGCCTTGGTGCTAAATAACTAGCCATAGAAGATCTTTAGCTCAGAAGTATAAATACTTCAATAGAAGAGCATGGGGCTTTAATACCAATTGAAAACGCTAAAACTAACACCTAGAGGGGATGAATAGGTGTTTAAAATAAACATTGAAAAATAAATGCGGAATAAAATAAATTGCGAACAAAGTCTGAAAATGATTAGAGTATGATTAAACGAGCTACTAGACTTCTTGTGAAAATTCATAATTAGATAGGAGATGGAATAGAATTTTGCGAAACTTAAGACGTTGCAACGAATAAAGCTGAAAAGAATTAAGGGAAGAGAAAATTGTACACGAAATTTATAGTGGTTCGGCTTAAATCAAGTTTACGTCCACTCTCCCACGCTGGCAGCCTTCTGGCTGAAATTCACTAAAGTATCAATAGAGAAGTACAATATTTCGAGTACAAACACTCATTGGAAGATTTCTTTTTCCCACGCTAAGTCACTATTCTTGTTATTTTCTTTTTGAATACAATTTGTAAGAGCTGTTGTTGAAGAACAAGTGGTTGGAAATACTTTAGACTTTGGAATTTCAATTTTCACTCTCTATCTCAAATATACCGAATGGCCTCCTTAAATACTCCTCCACGCCTTACTAACTGTTAGCATTCTCTAAAGGAATTTCTTCCAATCAATTCGTTGGACAGAATCGTTTAAGGATATCTTGTAGACGTTTGAAGATTGAGATGGAAATCCGTTGATTCTGGTCATCTATACGATCAGACTCTAGGTTTCTATAAGTCAATACTTCCCAAAAATGAACTTGTCTTCAATATTGATTTCATCAATTCGTGATTGATTCCATTAATGTATTTATAAAAGGTTGTTGACACCCCAAATTCTGGCTAGGTATTTTAAATTAAATTGTATAAGAAAATTAGGGACCTATTCGGCCCCACAAAATGATTTTTGCATAAATTAAAGCTTAGCTTTTATTTGCATCCATTAATCTTTATTTTCCTTTTTAACTTATATTTCACTTTTTTGGATGATAATAAATAGAGTAAGTAGCCCGTCGGGGCTCGGGCCTGGCTTTTCTTTCCCAGGCCCGACCCCTCCTTTTTCCTCATTGTCTTCTTCTTCACCTTGTCTTTTTCCTCATCTCTGCAGCACGCACAGAGGAGGCGTACTCGCGCAGGAGGAGACGACGACGTATGGCGCAAGCGGTGGGGATGCGCCATCAATGCCAAGGAGGCCTTCGTGGAAGGGGAAGGATTGACGCCGGTTCAGCCGGCAAAGGAAAGCCGGTTGACGCACCAAAGACTATCGGCCTAGCCTCCATCGATCGGACCCCCCTCACCTACAAATAGGGCATCGGGGGAAGGCCAAAGTCATGACGCAGAGGGAGATCAAAAGCATGCGAGATTCGAAAGCTTCCCATGAGAGACTTTAAGGAGGGCCCAAACGCTTGCAAGCCGAGATTTGAGAGTTCGCGGTCGGAAGAGACCTGTGGCGAGCGAACCTGAGCGAGAGGGAGTAGGTTAGATCTGGGGGAGCCTGGGGTGGAGAAGGGTCTCGGCTGTGCACGCACTCGATTGTCGGTCTTCCAGCGATGCCCTCGGGCCGAGCAGGTAAAGCCTGGCGACACCCTTGCCCTGTTCTTGACCGTTGTAGGAAGGGGTCTTCGAAAGCCGTTGGTTTCGTTGTTATGTGGGTCTGTGGGCAGCGGCAATTGCCAAATGGAGGCTGAGCCCTATGCTCGAAGCGACTGGGACAGGACCGAGCACACTCTTGGCCGCACTAAGGTGTTGCTTGCCTCAGTCTCCGTCGCGGCGAGGCGAGCGGGCATGATGGACAAAGTAGCTATGAGCGAGAGGAAGAGGAATCCAGGAGGCCGAGTGGTGTCTCAATCGACAGCAGCCAGCCCAGTGGAGGGTTGGTCCTTGGCCTAGGCTGGCCACGGCGGCGCTGGAGGAATCACGTGACTGGGGATGAACGCCACTTGTTGCTGCCGTCGAAGGGGCAACGGCATTCGCAGGAGCCGGATCTGGTGCGAGTCACTCCAAGCTAGGGCTTCGTTTGTCCGGGTCAGAACCATGTCAAATGAGGGCCCCGATCGGGTAGGGTTTTGCCCATTCAAACGGGTCGGGCGTGTGGGTCTTAACCGGGTGGGGTTTTGATTGGTTTGGGCCAACCGAGCTCGGTTGCACGTGGGATGGTCTCGCGTGGGCCTAGGGATAGGTGGCCCTTTTTGTTTTTTTAATTTTGTGGGCTTTGATTAAAAAAAAAGAAAAAAAAGAAAGAGAGGAATTCTAGGCTGGGTTCACCCCTCAGGCCCATCTGGGTTGGCGGTCGGACATTCGGGCTGGAGGTCAGCGAAGCGAGTTGGTCCCAACCTAGGGATCCAACCCGGTCATTTTATTATATAATAATAATAAAAATAATATTTTAAAATTTTAAAATAATAAAATAATAAATAAATATAATTTATTTTTCAAAAAATCAGAAAAGCCTAAAAATATTCTATGTTTTTCCAAAAAAATTAGAAAAAGCCAAAAAATAATTTATATTTTCAAAAAAGATAATAAAAAAATCGAAAAAATGCTTTTTATGTCAAAAAAAAATTATGTTTTTCCTTCATAAATGCATGAAAAATCATTTGAAAATCCAAAAAAGCCTTAAGGTTTAAACAAGATTAGGTACTGAAAATGCATTAGTGATTAACTAGTATAATCAAGTCCTTGATTCTAGTTTCTCTGGTTGCGCATGAGCGAATATTTCTCATAATATTTCATTTGGGTTTCTAATCGATCTACCCCAAATTGATTAGTGGCGACTCCTTTAGGTTAAAAAATCAAAACTTTTTAGTCATGAATTGGTGGGTTTGGGAGAACCTGGGTTAAATTTAATAAACTTAGCCAAGCCATTAGTCTCTGCCAGCGCATATAATCGGGCGTCGAAAAAAAGAGGTCGCGACAAACGTAAGTGAGATTTTTCGCTAGAAAGTTAGATATTAAGGAATAAATCTCTATTATGTTCATACTGAATCCTTATCGCAAGATTAATAAATTTGAGTCTGATTATATCTTCATTTTGAACATGGTTTTAGTTCGGATCACGCGAGTGGGAAAGACTTCTTGAATGAATAGACTTTGACAAGAGTTTGCGATATATCTTTATAAGTCTACTATTCTTTAGAATACGAATAAGAACAAAACAAGAAAGTTTTATTAACTTCAAAACCTGGTAGGTGTTTTCTCAACAGGAAACCTAGCAGATGGCCTATTTTTGCAAGATTATTCTTAAGTTGCTTATTTGGAGTGGCGTGAACACAATCTTGTGATACAGTCTCCTTTTGTATGGTATTCTACTGTATTTAAAGAGGAAGTATGTTATGGTTTTGGTTTTTTTGGAGAATTTGACAGCAACTATATTGACGAAAGTGGGTTGAAATTCCACCTAATCCAATTATGCAAAATGCGAAAAGTGCGTTTGGAAACTTGTTGATTTTTGGATCTCTGGTACCAATCCTGGATTGTGGAATCATGATTTTGACATCATTGTTAGTTTGTAGTTTGATGTGCGAGTGTGAATGTCTGTGGGATATATTTGGTAGAGGAATAAGAAGGGGACAAGGTATATAAATTTAAGATTTTATGGGACAAGAATAGTTTGTCTAGTTTAACAAAATAGCTGTCCAGGTGAAGAAGTAATGATGGAGGAGCAAGTTTACTTTATGCTCAGCTTCCCACACGGTGGAGGATTACTCGCCACCTACCTCCACGATCAATCCAATCTCCATTCATAGAGCACTTCCCCGCCTTAGATTGTTTACCACAATTCCTAACTGCCATGAAATATGGAGGAAAATTACTAAAAGGTCTTATATTTATTACACTTGTATTAATTTAGTCATACACATCTCAATTTGACCAATTTAGATATAAACCTTTTGTTGTCAATACAGTCATAAACTTTTCAATTGTGCTAATTTAATTATAAACATTTCAACGATTTGTAAATTTAATCATTTCTACCAATTTTGATCGAATAAACGTTGACTTGAGAGTCTAGTTAGCGCTAGACCTCTCACATGGCATGACCCACGTTAATAAACGTAGACAATTTTTGGTAGTTTTGTAAACTTTTTTCTGAACTTTTTATTCTTTATTCTTTTCTTTTCTCTTCCAATTCCTGGCCACTAAGGTCGCAGAAGTTGCTGGCCATAGGAGTAGGCCGATGGGGGCAAGGGACGCCCTTGTCGGTTAAGAATTAAAAAAAAAAAATTCAGAAAAGTTTTTAAAAAAGTGCAAAGAATTTTTCACATAAGCATAGACCATGCCACATGTGATGAGCATTGACCATACTTTCACGTTAGCTTTTTTCTTGTCAAGATTGATCGAAAATGCTAAATTGACATAATTGAAAATGTTCAAGACTCAATTGATAAATCGCCAAATGATTTAGGATTAAATTGGCATCATTGAAAAAAATTTAGGATTGAATTGACACATATGCAATATGTTTAAGACTTTTTTAGGAATTACCCCAAATTAAACTAGAACCATAAACTTTAACTTCCTCCTAAGACTAGATTTCTACATGCTACCCTATTCTAGAAGTTGGATTACAAATTCCAACAAAACCTAACATTCCTATTGTTGAGAAAGCTCCCATCAAGTTTTGAAGTTGACAAAACTTTCATTCTCTTATTCTTACTTTTACTTTGAGGAATATTAGACTTTTGTGATATTTCGTGGAATGCTGTCATAAGTCTTTCCCACTCTGATGAAGATATAGACTGAACTCAAGTCAAGAATGTAGATATAATCAGACTTAGGATTATTGATCGTTCAACGAGGATTCAGTACGTGCAAGATTTGTTCTTAATATCTAGCTTTTTGGCGAAGAATCTCACTTACCATTTTTCTAAATATATTGATGAAATCAATCACAAATCGGTAAAATCAATTTCGAAGACAAGTTCCTTTTTGGGAAACATCTATTTATGGAAACCTAGATTTTGATTATATGGGCGACGATGATCATCGTATTTTCATCTCAATCTTCAAACGGCTATAAGATTTCTTTAATTGATTTTGTCCAACAGGTTGATTGGAAGAAATTCATTTGAAAAGTGCCAACGGATAGGAAGGCATGGAGGAGTATTTAAGAAGGTCATTCGATCCTTTGAGTGTGTGTGTGAGAATTGAAATTTCAAAGTTTGAAGCTTTTCCAACCGCTTGTTCTTCATCGATAGTGCTTACAATTGTACTCAAGAGAGAAAAACACTAAATGAGTGACTTAGTAAGAGAAAAAGAAACTATTCACTGAGTAATCGTACTCAAATCGTTGTAATTCTCTGTTGATTCCTTAGTGAAATTCAGCCAGAAGGCTACCAATGTGAGAGAGTTGACGTAAGTTTGATTTAAGTCAAATCACTATAAATCTTGTGTCTAATTTTCTCTTCCCTTAACTGTTTTGATTTGTTTGTTGCAATATATTTTTGAGTTCAACTAATTTTCAAAACATCTTATTTGAGTCTGAATTTATATTAGAAGTTTGGTGTCAATCAGACTTTGTTTGAAGAAAATAACTTTTATTGTCTTTATTAGCTTAATATATTTTTACACCTATTCACTCCTTTCTAGGTGGTAATACTAGCACTTTCACCTAACCATAGGTCTCTTTTGCCTAACAATCCAGTCCTAAGAAGTTAAAGCTAATTTGCCGTTCTATCTTGTGGTTGGACTTCTCTTGATCACGTTGTCGACTTTAAAATAAAAAAAGAAAAAGAAAAACTTACAAACAATAGCTGTCCACATAAATTTGGTCGGCCATCCAAAATATCGATCCATCAAATCTACTCGAGTGAAGTCGACTAGGGTGAGTTCAAATCCCGTGCTCATGCTTGGCTAACTGTCGCGGAATAAGAAAAAGTAGCTGAGGGCATCATTTTCCTCTGCAACCAGTTCAGAATAGTGTCTCAGTACCTTCCTCAGGTAGCACCCGTTCTTCTGTGAGATGTCACAAGGACACACGGCATATAGGACCTGATTAAATGAAAACAAAGGAGCTTTGATGGAGTAATAATAAAGTGAGCGACCACCTGAAGGTGAATAGGAAGAGGGGTAAAAGAAACAAGGTGAATGTGAATGGCATTAAAGTGGCATCAGGAGAAAAATGGCCAGAAAGAAGAAGAGAGAAGAAAAGAAGGAAAATGGAAAAAGATATGGATGATCCATATATGTCACGACTACACTCGGTATAATTATGTTGTTAAAACTATGGTTCTTCTTTCAAAATCGTCGGGGCCTCCTACAGTCTTCTAGAGACCAATCTCCCATAACTTGTCGTAACCACGCGTATGTCATAACCCTTACAATCGTCATACAAAAGCTAAGTTGTAGAAGCCACCAGGGGGGGTGGAAGAGGGAGCTCTCATATATGATTTACTTATTTGACTTAATGAAAAGTCACATACACTATTTATGGAACATAGAAAGACACTTCAAATCCCAAACTAACTTATTTAACACCACCTTATTTTATTTTTGGTCGAAATAACACCCCCTTATTAACAAGTGGTAATTAAGTCCACTAGCTAATGCTTCAACACCGAGAATACATCGACTGTTCATGACTTAAACTAATAGTACCTGCCTAGCGATGCAGACCAAGCACATATAGCATATGCTTAATTCTTTAACGATAGATAGCATCTAGCTTCATTTCCTTTCGGAGCTTCCATAACAAGCAAAAGCTTAGATATTATTAAACCAAGACGAAGAGGAGATTTTCAGCGAGCTTGTTTGTTGTTCATCTTTGTCTAGGAGAAGCAGGGTTTGGCGACGACAACAAGGTTTTCGATCCTATGCATTGTGATGCCAAAAAGCTTCTTCCATATCCAAATCTTTTGGTTGGACACCAGGAGGAAGTTGCCAATCGAAACTGTGAAGAAGTTGAGCTAAAGCAATCTCTACACTGGCATTTCCAAATGTAATAGCTGGGCAACTTCTTCGGCCTGCGCCAAATGGTATCAGCTCAAAGTCCTGTCCCTTGAAGTCGATGGTGCTATCCAAAAACCTTTCTGGTAGAAATACTGCAGGATCAACCCAGGATTGCGGATCACGCCCTATTGACCAAGCATTAACAAAAAACCGCGTTTTTGCCGGAATGCAGTATCCATCAATTATTACTTCCTCCATGGATTCTCTTGGGATTAACACGGGAGCAGGAGGATGCAGTCGGAATACCTCCTTGATGATAGCCTTCAAGTATGGTAATTGAGGTAGGTCAGTCTCTTGCACGTATTGTCTCTCTCCCACGACGCTTCGTAGTTCGGCTTGTGCTCTTTCGATGGCTTTTGGGTTCATGACAAGCTCTGTCATTGCCCAGTCAAGAGTGATGAATGTTGTATCTGTTCCTCCTGCAAAAAAATCCTGCAACATGGATGGGCTACATGTTAGAAATATTTTCACGCATGTCAGGTATGCTTTGCTGTGCAATCTTTATGGCATATTGAAGATGATCACGGGAAGGTGCTCGGGCGAGTCAAGCTCAACTGCACTCATAGCAAAAGAAGACGGCGCGTACAATTCTTTAGGCCAGACATCGCTTGGCTTGGGTTGAGTTGAACCTTCTATTAATAGTTACATGATCTCGTCTATTCTCTAAAGCTGAAAAATGTTCTTCACACCCATTTGGCATGGCCTCTCAACCCCATACTCTTGTCTATTCTCTAAAGCTATGTTTGGTAGCAAGATAAAATACGGGATAGGATAAATTATCTTATCTTGTATTTGGTTCCTCTCTAAAGTTGAATAAAGTTCAAAATAAAAAGGATATGATCCGGATAAAAATATCTTATAAGAGATGTGAGATAAATGCAGATGTGATTTCTAATATTCATTAGATAAAAGTTATTTTTCTCGAATAACAAATACCTTAAATTAATAAAACTTAGATCATAATTAAATAAATAATATTGAAATTCTAATGTAAAAAAGAAAAGTCAAAATAACAACAAATTTTGATTTTGTTTATTCCTATTTTTAATTATATATTTGAATTTCTTTTTATCACATAATATATATTCTATATATATTTAGCATTTCTATTTGTTACATACTTTAGGTATATTAGTCTAGTTCACATTTAATAAAATTTTGATTAAGAATGATGGAAGGGAAAAAAGAATTAAAAAAGAGAGGGAAAATAATAGATAAGAAGTAAATAAAAATGAAGTAGACAAGAGTACGATATATTTTTATTATCTCCATTTGTGCTTTTTTTGGTTCATTTATGCTAACATACCTTTAATACTAAACAATTGAACGATGGGATGTGAAAATAATTTTGTTTTATTATTGTGATTCACTAAATAATGGCTATTTTATGACAAAATTCATGAATCCGTCTTATCTATTCTTGTTTTGATTAGCAATCTAGACGAACTCAATAAAAAAACTTAAATGGAATGTTAAGCTAGAGGGGAGAATGATTCACTGACCAGGATGAGGGCTTTAACATTGGCTCTTGTAAGGGGCATGTCACCGTAACCATTCTTCTCGATATCGATCAAAACATCCACTATATCCTTCTGCGCCTCCGTAGCTCTGCTTTCATTTGAATGTTCTCTCAGTATCTGGTCAAAAAGATTATCGAAGCGCTTGAAAGTGTGTTGAAGTCTAGATTTCATCCCGGTCAGGCTATGAATGAATTCCATGGAAGGAAAGAAATCTCCTATGCTGAATCCCCCAAGCAGCTCCTGATACTCCTCCAGCATCTTTTGAAATCCATGCTTATCATAATCCCCTCCTGCTGAAAAGTCCCTCCCAAAAGCACTCCGGCATAGAACGTCATTTGCATATAAACCGAGCAGTTTGGAAAGATTTGTGGTGCCTGGAAAAGACTCTGCAATCCGATGAACTAAACGAGCAACTTCTTCCTCCCTGACATGACTAAATGACTGAACCCGTTTTGCGCTAAGCACTTCAGTATGCAGATTTTCCTTATGTGCCTCCAATAAGCGCCATAGGGAGAGAAGGCCATGTCTGTGCAGTCATAAACAAGTGCTTGGCAGAGAAGATCTGAGGGCGGTTTGCAGCACTAGGTCATGGGTATTCATCACCTCCTTGGCCATTGCGGCTGAGGAAACGACTATGGTCGGGACTTCACCGAGCTGCAAGGACATGATTGGCCCGTACTTTCTCGCGAGGCGATGGAGAGATATGTGTGGCGATTTTCCAAGCTGGTGAAGATTGCCGATGATCGGCAACTTAGGAGGGCTCGGTGGGAGATTGCTCTTTCTTTTCCTAGACTTGCTCATCAAGAGAACTATCAGCAAAGCTGCTACGACCAAGCATGTTGGGAGAAACAGTTGCTGAAGGAGAGCCATTGCAAAATGTGTGATATTGCTAAACTGTACTTCTTATTTGATTCCTACACAGTTTTTATAGACGGATGTCACTGAATCCATCTGATTTGCTGGACTTTTCGTTTTTTTCGTTGCCGTCAATGTCAGTCATTTTAAAAAGAATTGTACACATGTTCTTGTAAATATATGACCCATTCGGCCAGGACAAAGACAATTCACTTGCAAATTTGGTGTCCCGGGGTAGAATTTTAAATGCTTTTCTGACTAACCATTGGAGATGCCCCAGTTATCAAGAGATAATCTTGCTTGAGCAAGTCGCTGCTTGATAGATATCTGCTAAACAATAATCACGTTGTTAGATCTTTATTTAATGTTTTAAGTGATTGAGGTAATCAAAAGGACGACTGATGAATCTATTTTTATTTTTTTTCTGTTTAATGTTTTAATATCCTTCTCGCCAGCTGTCGACTAATAATGCTAGGAAATAAGCTGATTCGCCCTTCAATCTTGGACTTTATTGATTATCTTAACAATTTTGTCGTAAAGAACAAAGAGAAAATCTGATTCTCCAACGTCATTTACATGAATATGGTCATTGTCCGTCCAAGATTACTCTCAGCTGGATCAACAGGTGATGCAAGCCAAGGGTAAGCTTTCTCAAACAATAGGATCGGGAGAGTGACTCGTACACAAGGAAAACAGGGCGAACAGAAATTTCAGCACTGCGCAAGCTCAGGAGAACAGTCGTATCTTTGTCGATACAGATTGGATCGACCTGATTCTAAAGCCAAATGAACAAAAACTTCTGGATCTACAATTTCTATGTTTTGGGTTTTCTGAAATAAGCACTGTAGGATGGTCGAAATTGGGTTGGAAATAACGAACAGAATATGAAAAGATAGAAACTCCATTGGTTGCTCTTCTAGGCCTCCAAGAAAGTTGAGGGGGCACCAATTCTTCTAGATCGATGGCTGCAACTCTTCAAGGATGCAGATTTCAAAAGCTCCGACTCTTCAAGGACGGAGGAAAACTCTTCTAGGTTTTCAAATGGATGAACTCTACAAGGTTCACGATACTTGCTTCAAAGCAAAGTTTTTTTTTTCATTCATCAAAAATCGTTCGTCTTCTACAAGAAATTGGGCTTATATCGTCAAAGAAATAAAGACGGAGCATTGAAACTAGGAGAAGTAAAGACAGAACATTAAAACTAAGAGAAATAAAAACAGAACATTAAAATTAGCAGAAATAGTAAAAGCATAACGTCTTCATGGCAAGGTGTCTTTCCAACTTCTGGGATGGACTCAAGATGTTGATACGGCTTCTCGGTTTCGTCGAGTTTGAATGCTGGCCGATCTTCTTGATCGAGAGTGCTGGTCTTCAATGCGGGCTGCATCAACAGGGCTGTACTAAAATCTCTTGTTTTTGCTCATACATGTGTTGGCCTGTCTTGTAGGACAAATACCGTATGCTCATTTCCACAAAGAGATCACCACCTTCCTCTAGCATAAAATGTAAGCGATAACATAATTCTATAATGTGGAAAATATGAAATATAGAATCATTGATCTTCATGATTCTCACGATAAGAGGGATGGAGACATACTTTTATCCATAGTGATTCCCTTGAAGATAATTGTCGTGGAAAATTGAAAAAATGAAGAAATATGATTTCTCTCCCTTAACTCACTTTTTCCTTAACATATTCTATCTGATGGAGGATGTAATAGAATGTTCTTTTCACATCATGGGTGGAGAGAGGACCAGACTCTTTTACATATATATACACACGTTATCAAGAGATGCCTTGAAAACTTCTACTCCCTTGGGGCTAGACAAAGGGTCCATTAACTTTCATGAGACCCACACAAGAATGCCGTAGTGGCATTGTAGTGCAGAACCTCCTCTCACCTACCTAACTTCTTAGAAAAGATCCGATAGATAGCAGCTACTAAGGCGCTTTTAAGACCTTCAACAATTATGGGCTTTCATCTAGTAAGTCCTAGTACTATGTTCTCCAAGCTTGACTAATAAAATAGGCAAGCTTTTAAGAGAACAGTAGAATATTGGGTTAGCTCTGCCTTTAAGTGATACAGGCTGAGGGGTGACCGATCCAGCCAATCAAAAAATAGGTTAAAGAGCCCACCCCATGACACATACCTTCTCCACTATCGCTTCCCTTAGCTCCTCCATGATGGAAGAGCCGCTTTCTTCGGCAATGAATTTTAGCCATATGACCCACAAGAAGTGCCTCCCACTGTTCACGAGGCTATCCCAGAAATACGTCAACTCGTGTCGATTGAGGGTCCTCATGCTTTGAGGCTGACTTTTCCAAATACGTGATTCGAAGAGTTTGAATCCGGCAGGAGATGGGAATTTCAAAGATTTTCAAATATAAAGAATTTTCAAAGATTTTCAATTCTTTTTTAGATTGTAAATTTTCAAAGATTTTTTTTTTTAAATCTTAAATCTTAGGTTGCACCATATATACGATAGGATATCTTTACAATCCGAGAATATTTGGAGGATTTCAAATCCTTCTTTATCCAATCTTATCATAATATGAATTTGGACGACCAAATGCAATCTAAAGGTTTAGTTTTAAATTAGCATAATTGAAAGGTTTATGATTTAAATTGGTAAATTGCTAAATGGTATAAGACTAAATTGGCAAAATTGAAAATTTTCGAACTAAATTGGCACAAATACAATAAATTTAGAATTTCTCTAAAAATCAACCAAATCCATAAACTTTAACTACCTAATGAGACAAGATTTTTTGTCGGATACATCTAGAGTTCTCTAGTATTAAGGAGATATTTCTACATGCTACCCTATCCTATTCTAGAATTTGGATCACAAATTGTAACAAAACCTAACGTTCCTAACCATAGGTCTCCTTTGTCCAACTATCGGGATAAGTACACTAATGGTGCCATAAGTTGTGTACGGCGCTCACTTTGGTGCCAAAAGTTTCCGTCGGATCACTTAAGTGCCAAAAATTTGAAAAACGCTCACTTTGGTGCCAACTCCGACGAAATTGGCCGGAACCGGCGTGGCCTTTTTTATTAATTTTGACGCCAACGTGGCTCGTCGGAGAGCTGAGTCAGCATCCAAACACCAAAAACGACACCGTTTGGTGTCTCCCCCAATTCAAAACCCTAATCTCGGTCGTCGCCGTCCCTCGACAGTCCTTGCGCTCGGCGGCCACGGCTTCGACCCCGACCTCGACCCCAACCCCGACGATGGCCACTCAACGGCAGTGGCTCCGACCTCGACCCCGACCCCGACCCCGACGATGGCCACTTGGCGGCCGTAGCTCCGACCTCGACCTCAACCTCGACCGCGACGATGGCCACTCGATGGCCGCGGCTCAAACCCCAACCCCGACCCCGACGATGGCCACTGATGGCCGTAGCCCCGACCCCGACCCCGACCCCGACCTCGATGATGGCCACTCGGCAGCCGCAGCCGACCCGACTCCGACCCCAACCCCGACGACGGCCACGGCTTCGACCTCGCCGAAACCCTAATTTCTTCCCCATGTGAGCAAAACGGCGTCGTTTCCATGAAGCCATCCACGTAGGACGACAAAAACGACGTCGTTTTCTTACGGAGGACTGAAAAGACGTCATTTAAAGGCTTATCAATTTATTTTTTTTAAAAAAAATCATTTTGGCCGGAATCTTTCGCCGAGGCCGGAATCTTTCACCGGTGGCACCAAAGTGAGCGTTTTCCTCCGATTTGGCACTTAAGTGATCCGACAGAAACTTTTGGCACCAAAGTGAGCGCCGTACACAACTTATGGCACCATTAGTATACTTATCCCCCAACTATCCAATCCCAAGAAGTCAAGCTGATTTTCCTTTCTATCTTGTCTTTGGACTTCTTCTAATCACATTTTTGACTTTAGCCATAAAAAAAAAAAAAAAAAAAAGCTTTAAGACAATAGCTATCCACATAAATTTGGTTGATCATACAAAATATCGATCCATCAAATTTACTCCAGTGTGAGCCAAGTGGATCGCATGCATGTCATGTGGTTAGTATTGTTACATCCTCGATCATTGATTGGCATAGGCGTAAAAATCCAACGATCGAGAATTGTCACTTGTCCACTTATTGAAATTTCATGATGGGCAGTTGGTGGTCACCTAAATGGATTATGGCGGTATACTTTTAGATGAAAGCACTTATAATATTACAAAAGAACACCGGACTAATAGGCACTAAGGATGCACATTGTAAAGAAGTAGTTACTATTTGAAGACCCAATCGTGGAACGGCCACAAATAATAGGCACTAAGGATGCACATTGTTAAGAAGTAGTTACTATTTTAAGACCCAATCATGGAATGGCCACCATTAACTGTAATATCTCTGGAACACAATAGAAGCAGTTATGAAGACCCTGGGTAAAGTGATTTGCAAAGACAAACGGACATGAACAAGATTAGAAATGGGAGTTACTGAAGTATACACAACTACCCAGTGGTTACCAAGTTCCTCTCTAAATACCACCAGTTGTCCAGCAAAGAGCCCACCCCATGACACATACCTTCTCCACTATCGCCTCCCTTAGCTCCTCCATGATGGAAGAGCCGCTTTCTTCAGCGATGAAGTTTAGCCATATGACCCACAAGAAGTGCCTCCCACTCCCACTGTTCATGAGGCTATCCCAAAAATACGTAAACTTGTGTGGATTGAGAGTCCTTATGCTTTGAGGCAACCTTTTATAGATACGTGATCATAAGGGTTTAAATCCCGTAGGAGATGGGAATTTCAAAGATTTTCTAATTTAAAGAATTTTCAAAGATTTTTTTTTTTTTTAAATCTTAAATCTTAAGTTGCACCATATATATGATAGGATATCTTTACAATCCAAGAATATTTGGAGGATTTCAAATCCTTCTTTATCCAGTCCTATCAGAATATGAATTTGGATGACCAAACGCAATCTAAAGGTTTAGTTTTAAATTAGCATAAATGAAAGGTTTAAGACTTAAATGTGTAAATCGCTAAATGATACAAGACTAAATTGGCAAAATTGAAAAATTTCAAACTAAATTGATACAAATACAATAAATTTAAGACTTTTTAAAAAAATTTCTCTAAAAATAAACTAAAACCATAAACTTTAACTACCTAATTAGACAAGATTTTTTATTGGACACATCTAGAGTTCTCTAGTATTAAGGAGATATTTCTACATGCTACCCTATCCTATTCTAGAATTTGGATCACAAATTCTAACAAAACCTAGCGTTCCTAACCATAGGTCTCCTTTGTCCAACTATCCAATCCCAAGAAGTCAAGCTGATTTACCTTTCTTTCTTGTCTTTGTACTTCTTGTAATCACATTGTTGACTTTAGCCATAAAAAAAAAAGAGCTTAAGACAATAGCTATCCACATAAATTTGGTTGATCATGCAAAATATCAATCCATCAAATTTACTCTAGTGTGAGCCAACTGGATCGCATGCATGTCATGTGGTTAGTATTGTTACATCCTCGATCATTGATAGGCATAGGCGTAAAAATCCAACGATCGACAATAAGGTAGGGAATTGTCACTTGTCCACTTATTGAAATTCGATGATGGGCAGTTGATGGCCACCTAAATGGATTATGGCAGTAGACTTTTAGATGAAAGCACTTATAATATTACAAAAGAACACCGGAATAATAGGCACTAAGGATGCACATTGTTAAGAAGTAGTTACTATTTGAAGACCCAATCATAGAATGTCCATGAATAACAGGCACTAAGGATGCACATTGTTAAGAAGTAGTTACTATTTGAAGACCCAATCATGGAATGGCCACCGATAACTATAATATCTCTGGAGCACGATAGAAGCAGTTATTAAGGCCATGGGTAAAGTGATTTGCAAAGACAAACGGGCATGAACAAGGTTAGAAATGGCAATTCCTAAAGAATACGCAACTACCCAGAGGTTACCAAGTTCCTCTCTAAATACCACTAGTTGTCCAGCAAAGAGCCCACCCCATGACACATACCTTCTCCCTTATCGCCTCCCTTAGCTCTGCCTTGATGGAAGAGCCGCTTTCTTCGGCAGTGAAGTTTAGCCATATGACCCACAAGAAGTGCCTTCCACTCCCACTGTTCATGAGGCTATCCCAGAAATATGTAAACTCGTGTCGATTGAGAGTCCTCATGCTTTGAGGTTGACTTTTCCAGATACGTGATCCGAATGGTTTGAATCCCGTAGGAGATGGTAATTTCAAAGATTTTCTAATATAAAGATTTTTCAAAGATTTTCAATTCTTTTTTAGATTGTAAATTTTCAAATTTTTTTTTTAAATCTTAAATCTTAGGTTGCACCATATATATGATAGGATATCTTTACAATCCGATAATATTTGGAGGATTTCAAATCTGTCTTTATCCAATCCTATCCGAATATGAATTTGGATGACCAAATGCAATCTAAAGGTTTAGTTTTAAATTAGCATACTTGAAAGGTTTAGGACTTAAATTGGTAAATTGCTAAATGGTATAAGTCTAAATTGGCAAAATTGATATATTTCGAACTAAATTGGTACAAATACAATAAATTTAAGACAATTTTAAAATTTCTCTCAAAATAAACAAAAACCATAAACTTTAGCTGCCTAATTAGACAAGATCTTTTGTCGGATACATCTAGAGTTCTCTCGAATTAAGGAGATATTTCTACATGCTACCCTATCCTATTCTAGAATTTGGATCACAAATTGTAACAAAACCTAACGTTCCTAACCATAGGTCTCCTTTGTCCAACTATCCAATCCCAAGAAGTCAAGCTGATTTACCTTTCTTTCTTGTCTTTGGACTTCTTGTAATCACAAGCTTAAGACAATAGCTATCCACATAAATTTGGTTGATCAAATTTACTCTAGTGTGAGCCAACTGGATCGCATGCATGTCATGTGGTTAGTATTGTTACATCCTCAATCATTGATAGGCATAGGCGTTAAAATCCAACGGTTGACAATAAGGTAGGGGTCCACTAACTGAAATTCGATGATAGGCAGTTGGTGGCCACCTAAGTGGATTATGGCGGTATACTTTTAGATGAAAGCACTTATAATATTACTCAAGAACACCAGAATAATAGGCACTAAGGATGCACATTGTTAAGAAGTAGTTACTATTGAAGACCCAATCATGGAACAGCCACGAATTATAGGCACTAAGGATGCACATTGTTAAGAAGTAGTTACTATTTTAAGACCCAATCATGGAATGGCCACCATTAACTGTAATATCTCTGGAACACAATAGAAGCAGTTATGAAGACCATGGGTAAAGTGATTTGCAAAGACAAACGGACATGAACAAGGTTAGAAACAGCAGTTACTGAAGAATACACAACTACCCAGTGGTTACCAAGTTCTTCTATAAATACCACTAGTTGTCCAGCAAAGAGCCCCCTCCCCACCGAGCAACAAATCAATCAAAATGTTATCTCGTTATCTTTAAATTTCCTATACTGCATTTTAATTTCTCTAGCTATAGCTTTTAGATTCTGATGTGTGTCTATATCCCAGTACATTATTGTTGATTAAATTTTGACATTGTGTCATCCATCCCGATGCATCATTGTTGATTGGATTTCGATGTTGTATCTCAATATTCTTGAGTAGTGTTGTTAATTAAATTCCGATACTATGTCTAATATCCCCAAATTGTATTGTTGATTGAATTATGGCATAGTTCGGGTTTGGTATTGTAATTTACGGCCTTTGTTGTTGACTAAAATTTAAATTTAGCCCAGTACTGCACAATGTTGTTTGGATCCAAAAGTTTATAATTATATTGCATTTGATATCTTGTGTTCGGAATTGGAGTAAAAACCTTCGTCCCTTTTAATAAAAACCAAAGAAAGACTCTAGGTAAAAGATATTTCATTGTAGAAGCAATTTGCCAAACAAACACTGAGATCTCGATTTGGGTATCGAGAATTCTAGTTGTAATGGAGCATTGAGGAAAGAATTAAATCTTTACAGGTTTGCTTCTTACTCTGGTGGGGAATTCTGTCCAGATGCAACGTGGAAGTGTCTGACATGTGGCTCCCTGAATTTATTAGGAAAAGTTTTAGGATCAAGAATAGATACACTGATTTCAGTATCAATAAATGCAATAACCTAAATATGTGCATCTTATTTGTTTACCAGGTTTTATGTACTTTTCTTACAAAGTATTATATGAAATTGCAAGTTTTAGTTGTGTGAATTACCAACTTTCTTCGATTAAGTTATCAATTATTATTATTATTATTATTATTATTATTATTATTATTATTATTATTATTATTATTATTATTACTCATTTGAAGTGTTTATCAAAGTTGATTCATTTTTCCTTAATTTTGAAGACTTTTCTGTTTAGTTACTACTTTTATTTGCATTTCTTAGCAATACCTTATATTTACCAACAACTTTTTAGAAATTACCAACCATAATAGCAATGACTACCCAACATTTTCTCGATTATGTTATCAATTAGTTTTATATTACAATTATTTGTTAATTACTCATTTATTTATTTTTTTAATTTATCATGTTGTTCTCTAATCTCTGGCAAAAAAAAAAAAAGAAGAAGAAGAAAAGCTTCTCTTATTTTTTATAAACTTTCATTTACCTTTTTTACCAACATCTTCAGATTCATCAACTATTATTAAAAATAAAATACTTGGAAAAAAAGTCAAGAATCATTTTTTTTTTTACCAACTGCTCTTGACACGTATAAACTCTTATTAAAATTTACTAATAAGTAAAATAAATCCATACTTCTGGGCACGGAGCAGTAGAATTCTGCTCTATAGATAGACACTTAGAAAAACATAATAAATTAACTGCGATACCGTTATTGTTATAGTGATTCAATCAAATGCAGAAAATTAACAACCTCCACATTTAATTAAGTGGAGCCTAATGTATCGAAATTTAATGATGTGCTATTGGCTTTGTTAGAACAAGCTTAGTCAAAACCTTTTCATGTAGACGTCTTAAATTTTGAGTCTGTGTACGAATCCTGATCCGAATTGGATGACGTAGACCAGCTTGTAATATAGAAGCAATTTCGGAAGTGTGGCTATTACAATCTTTTAAGTTGGTCAGAATTCCAAGACCAACTTCGCGAGAAAAGAAAAATTTATATTTGTTCTTGAGGGCCACATCCTTTCCATTCCTTGACTCCTTGATTGATGCTTTAGTGTTTAAGAGATGTTTATGTCTTTTAGTGCTTCCCAAGATGTGAAGTCTTGGTTTATCCTCAATGTACGTCTGGCTCCTTATCCCTAAGAGTTACTTTGCTTGTCTCTATACATCTCCCTACACATATACACGCACGATTTAGATTATGGAGCAATTACGTCAGGCTAAACATTGCGGATTTAGGTGTACAGCAGTTCAGCTTGTAAACGATTGTAATTTTATAATTTTCGATTGATTAGTCAATTATTTATGATCGACTCTTTCCATAGAGAAGTTACACGTAAATTTCTCACATCCTATATTATTTATTGTTGATATCTCCAATGGTTTTATCATTTGCATTAATTTAATTACAAGATCCATAGAATTCGCCTCAATTTTACAACAATACATATAAGGTAGTGATAATGGGTCTTAACTAGGGAATGGAGTGGCAACAGAAAGGAGATGAACTTTCCTGTGGATGGTAAGACCAGTGCATTCGGTCATGTCCAAATCCTCCGCTTTCAGACCCTCGGGCGGTGCCCAATCGAACTTGTTCACCAGATTTGCCAAGACAAGTTCGTTAGTCACCATCGCGAATGACGAACCAGGGCAACCCCTCCTCCCGGCACCGAAAGGAATCAGCTCGAAATCCTGTCCCTTGAAGTCCACCGAGCTGTTCAAGAATCTCTCCAGCTTGAACTTGTCTGGATCGTCCCACGTGCCGGGGTCCCTTCCGATGGTCCACGCATTTGTGATCACTATAGTCCCTGCTGCGATGTCGTAGCCTCGGATTTTGACGTCCCGGATGGACAGTAGCGGGATGAGGAGCGGGATCGGAGGGTGTAGGCGAAGAATCTCTTTGAGGACTGCTCGCAAGTGATGCATTTTCTCCAAATCCACATCGGTTATGTTAGGCTTGCCGTTGGCAATTTTGCAAACCTCAGTTTGGAGAATGTTCATGGCACGAGGGTGTCTTAAGAGCTCGGTCATTGCCCACTCCAGGACTGTGTACGTTGTATCAGTTCCAGCGGCAAATATATCCTGTACAAGCACAAGCGTACTTAATAATCAACCATCAGGGACAACTAATGATGCTTATCGCTTCATTCAGTTATGACTCACAAGTATTCTTTGAAACGTATGAGTTACAACTGAATGAGGCGAAATATATATAGAGAGAGACTTATAACTTCTACTATATTTTAAAAATTACTGTCCAAATTTGTGAATATTTTCGAATTAATGAGAACTTATTACATAAATTTGTAATTTGAATCTTTAGAATTCTTTTAATTAAGTCATCAACTTGGTTACCTGACTAATCTTGGTAGGCACAAAAGAACAAATGGTTATATCTTTTATTCCTAATTAGGAAACATATTCATCTAGTGTTATATGATTTGTAGGGTAGAAACATAACATCACCCATGATTAAATAACTTTAATTAAATGTAAGTAATGTTTATATTTGTAATTCTTCTATAAACAACTGTTGGAGAAAGTTTTCTTCAAAAAATATGGGTGGACAACATTGTTGTTGGGGTTTATTCTAAGTCGGTTGTGGAAGAGGTTAGTGGTCAGTTTATAAGTGTGAGGAAAAGCCTCATCTTTTGAGTCTTTGGGATGAGAGGAGCTCAAGACTATCTAATTTGATAGGAAAAAAATTTGAGTGCAATAGATAGTTGGGGGAGAAAAGAGGGGAGCTTACCAAGACGAGTGCTTTGATGCTACCGGCACCAAGAGCAAAGCCAACAATGTTATCCTTCTCAATCTCCAGCAAAACGTCCACGAAGTCTCTCCTGTCTTCACCTCCGCCGCCAATGCTTCTCTCCTCCATCTTCCTCCTATGCTCCTCCACCACCTCATCGAGGAACTGGTCAAACTCCCTCGCGACCCGCTCCACTTTTGCGTCTAGACCAGTCAGCTTGTTGATCCACCCGAGGCTCGGAATGAAGTCCCAACGTTGAAAATGCCCAGTAACCCCATCATATCCGCCAACAGTCCCTTGAACTTCTTGCCCTGCGTGCCTTCGCTGTACTTCCTCCCCAGAGCCACCCGTCATATGATGTCGTTCGTCAACGATGCAAACACGTTGCTCAGGTCCACCGAGCGATGCTGCTCGATCTTCTCCATCAACAGAGAGGTCTCTTCTTCTCGGACCGTCCGGAACGAGTGAACCCTCTTGTTGCTTAGCAGCTGGAGAACGCAGATGCTCCTTATTTGCCTCCAGTACTCACCATACGGTGCCAGCGACACGTCCTTGCGCTGGTACAGAGGTCTCTCGAACAGGGTTGACCTGAGTCGAAGAAATGACACGAATCGGCACAAGGTCAATGTCCATATCTGTAGTCCACACGGACCTTCTCCATCATCAATGCTAGAAAATATAACTCTAACAGAGAATTAAGATGCATGAACAATGGTTGACAGGCTAAGCTATAACCTCGGTTGGTCGGAGAAAATGAGGTCGTGGGTCTTCAAGATGTTCCATGCACAGTCGGCGAAGATACGACTAGGATGGGCGCGCTACCGAAGTGGAGCATCATCAAGGGGCCATAGCGTCTAGACAGGGCTTGGAGCAAGAGGTGAGGGTAATCACTAAGCTGGTGGTGTAGAAAATTATTCATATAAACAACTTAATTCACATAAACAACTTATTAATCAATAAAAATCGGATTCATATATGATCGTAAAACACCGACATCAATAAGTACATCGGAATTAAAGTATATATGTTTGAGCCATTACTTCACTTGAAGAAAAATATATCACTCTAATAATTAGAGATCTATTGGAATGCCATATCTTCATTTTTATGATCTATTTTAGTATAGCAGCTTTCAATGAGATTAAAGTAGTATAACATACTATTTTATAGGCTAAAAAGGGGACCTAGTAAATCCTAATCAATAGTATATCAACTGGACCCTTCCCATTACAGGCTTCAATTAAATACAATTGCCTACACTTTATTGCTCAACTAGGCCTATTATTAATAAATGTCAAAACCCAGTTCAATAAAATCACTTAAGGGTTTAACAAATATTGGAATATCCATTAACCTGATTATTTAAAATAGAAAATCAATTAATTAATGTAAGCACATATTATAGAAAATTTCCAACATTCTCCCACTTAAGTTACATTAATTAACTTATTTTTATTTTGAAAAAGATTTGAAAACAACACTATGGGGTTAATAACTGAAAATTTTGTTTTATGTGGCTATAACCTTAAAAAATAATATTCCAATAACGGCATCTCAAAACAATCAAATCCTATATAACCTCAGTATAGGATTGCGGAGATTAATGTGTTAAGAAAATACCACAACACATGACCTTCCATAATCACATATAATAAGCATTATATTTTCATGGATCATGAGCCTAGTAATGTAGTAAGAAATAGTGCCAACATATAATCAAAATATATACTATTTCTTAATGGTCCTCGATGTAATTTCTCAACGACATGAAACTCTACTAGCGCAATTTCTAAACAACATGAAATTGCATGACTATATCACAATCCAACTTGAGATCTCATAATCAATGACATCTAGTCATCTTTAAACTAAAATTTGTTTAAAGATACTGTTTTATATTTCTATTTCTTAGTCAACAGGAGAAAGGATAGCAACATAATCAACAATAATGATCATTAAAAATAAATGCTTTAATAGACATCATAAAAACATTATCAATTTGCATATGACTATAATATCCATAAATACAAATTATATAACCCCCACTAACAAAATAAATCAAAAAAATCTAAAACACCCATATTCTTTACATGTCCTTTAAACAAAATGGGTCGTAAGTCTTTTGTTAAAGGATCAATTGACATGGACTCGCCCGATATTCTCGATCACAATGTCTTCTTTTTTAACCAAGTCTTTAACAGAATAATATTTGATCCGATTAACATTTCAACCGTGACATGGTTGTTGTTTATAGCAAAATAATTGTTTGTCACATAATGCAATAAGATCATGGGCAATAAGCAATTCAATAAAAATAATTAGTATATTATAAACTCCCATTTGGGTAGAGTGTATAATATATAATTATTTTCCACAACATGAAATTTATAAAGTAACAACAACAAGGAGAATTACATATAATTGTCAATGATCCATCTCCTTTGGGCAGACAAATCCTTTAAATTATACATTTCCATTATCACAACATAAAGGGGAATTACATATAATTTTCAAAAAAATTATCCCATTTGGACAGATAAATATTTTTCAATTATATATCCCCATCTTTTGAATTTGGGAATTAATATTCTTGCTATCTTCCAAATTAATATACACAATAACCCCATTTGAGCGAGTTATTATATATATTAATTTTTATCAATAAGGAACTTAATTTTTATCAAAAACTTTATGCCCAAAATTCATTAAACAATATGAAGCACTTTACAACATGTGTTTCTCAAGATCATATTGCATTTATCAAGTAACCATTTTTGTAAAAAAATTAAAATTTTTATTTTTATTTTATTTTATTTTATTTTAATATTTTGGACCCTCTCGCGGGCCTTGACCTGAAAGCAGTAGCCCAGATTAGATCATGGGCCTAGACCCGCAAGGCCCAAAATTTTGGCTCATCTCGTAGGAGCCCATGCTCCTTTTAATTAAAAAAGGCCCATAATTTAGGCTATAGGCCCACACGAAAAGAATGAAGAAAATGGGCTTATCTAGCCCCGACCTAAGAGAATTTAAAGCCCCAAGATTTTGGTCTCACGCCCAGAAACTGAATTTTAAATAGAATATGGGCTAAAGCCCATATTTTAGCCCGAGCCCGGTTGGAGGTCATCTTCAACCTCCAAATGGAATCCCGAAACCCTGCAAAACCGGGTCATATGACCTGGTTTCAACTCCCCCCAAAAAAAAACATAGAATAGTTGATTTTTTTATGAAATTTCTCCCATGGGTTTGCTTCTAACATCAATATAATTTACTAGAATGAATTAAATGAAGAAAAAACGAGTAAATCTTCCTCATATAAGCTTCAAAATTTCGGATCTAAGCCTCCCATGGCCGAATTCAATTTTCTTAAATTTAAGCCCTAAAAACTTACCTTAATGCAACAAAGGATAACAATACCCATTCAATGATTTACAACGAACATTAATCAATTGCAAGTAATTTGAAAATTCTAGAACATTTTCATGTATAAACCCTAGAATTTAAAATTTAAAATTCTCTCTCAATTCTCAATGATATTATACAAATTATATATGGTTGGAAAGATCTCAACATGTAGAACAAAAACCCTATGGTTTTAGGATCAATCGAATAAAAAATCCACATAAAAAATAACATCCATATTTGGCTCGAAGAGGAAAATTTCTAATTAGGAAAAATTATCAAAAAGTCATAAACCTATTGCAATTTTCCCAATTCAATCCAAATTTTTTAGTCATTTTAGTCCTAAACCTTTCACAATCGTACCAATTCAGTCCAACCGTGGAATAATTTTTAAATAATATTTTAATTTGATTTTTAATTAATTTTTAAATTTTAGTTTCCTTTTTTTTTCTCCTTTTTTTTTTTTTTTTTTTGCCTCATCCCTCCTTCTTCCTCTTGCTCTAACCACCGGTCAGAGGGAAGGGCCAATCTCTAGATTAAGGTGGCTAGTTAGTGGCGAGCTCACCTCTCTATTGCTAGGCAAGGCTGACCTTGCCTAGATTTGGTAAGGCAAGCCCTCGCTAGTGGATCGCAAGGCGAGCATTACTAGGGGCTAAGCTAGGTTGAGCTTGCCGATCCACCGCAGGGTCACCCTCACCAATCTGGCCGAGACTTGCCTTGCTAGTGGCTAGGTGAGCTCACCCTTGCCTGGTGACGGTGAGGTCGAGCTTGCCGATCCATTAGCGAAGGCTTGCCTCATTGGATTCGGGTGAGGTTAGCCTTACCTAGCTAATAGCGAGGCGAGCTTGCCACTAGTTGGCTGCCTTAGGTCAAGGATTGGCCCTCCCTTTTGGCGTTGGAGTAAGGGGAAGAAGGAGGGAGGAGGAAAAAAAAAAAAAAAAAAAAGGAAAAATAAAAGAAAAAATAAAAATAATAAAACTTTTTTTAAAATAAAATAATATTAAAAAATTATCCATTGGTGCTTTGGCAAGTGTCCTATGTCAACACTGTCCAAATAGATTAAATTTGCACAATTACAAAAGATTTGAGACAAAATTAGAAAAATTGCAATAAATTTAGGAATTTTTAGGTAATTTTTCCGATAAGGTGTCTCCATAATTAGAAAAATTACAATAAATTTAGTTTTTAGGTAATTTTTCCATGTCTCCATTATTGCTTGTTCAAAGTCCATTGCACATGAAGGGAATTGAGGTCTTCACTGCCTCTAGTGAAAAATACACCATCCCATTTGTCTTCAATAGCAAACAACAAATCTCTCAAATGATTTGTGGCTGAAGAACAAATCTCTCTCCCGCGGCCAAACTTACATGACTCCCATGCACAGCTTGTGAGATTTGTTAGAGTAATTAAATATTAAACCACGCTTGTTTCTAATATCTTAAACTTTAGAATAATTGTCAATGGTCTCATTAAATCTCACATGATATTAAAGCAAGAGATCTTGAGTTTAAATCTTTTCAGGCCTCTATTTGTCCCCTCAATTATATATTTTCCATGCCTTTAGATTAGGCCAAAGTTTAGCCTAGTTATAAGGGAGAGTGTTAGAATAATTAGATATTAAATCATGTCGTTATCTAATAGTTTGAGCTTTTAAAACAATTGGCACTAGTCCCAGCAAATCTCATAAGATTCAAAAAAATTAAGACCAGCGTGTTGCTTTCTTTCGCTTCTTTCTTCCACACATGACAATAGAATTAATGTTGGCAAAAAAACAATATCTAAGACCTCACAAAAGTCCAATTTAGACTTCATTTATTCACAAGCTTTTGACCATATTTATTTCATTTATTCACAAGCTTTCGACCATATTTATTTCATTTATTCACAAGCTTTCGACCATATTTATTTCATTTATTCACAAGATATTTATCCAATTTAATTTACAATTCTCCATCTTGTCTTGACTTCATAGTCAAGTCATAGTGTTTATTATCCATGGCAGCTATCCCAATGCCCTGACATGCATTCACTCTCTACATATGCCAATTAAACTCCATGAAAGCTTGACATTTGCCAAAAGAATGGGTTGTTCATCATGTCTAACTACTGCAATTTTCTTCATAAAACCTTGTCCCTTGCTATGACATCTTAGACAAAATGATCCTTAATGCAGATGTGTTTTGTTTGCCTATGATAAATCAGATTATAAGTTATATATATTGCACCTTGGTTGTCACAGTGTATAACGATGCTTTTCTGCTCCAATCTAACGTCCAAAGTAAAACCCTTTAACCATATGCCTCCTTTGCTACAAAGGTCATTGCCATGTATTCTACCTCAATCAAAGACAATGCAGCATCATTTTGTAGGGAGGCTTTCCAAAACGTATTGCATCACCTATAGGTGTAAATACATACCTCACTAAAGATTTGAAGTCATCAAGTCACTAACATGATCTAAATCCATATAACCTATGGGCTCATTGTCATTATCATCCTCACCATCACTATACTAATGTTTATTGTCCCCTTTAAGTATGTAGAATCCACTTCACAACTTCCTAATAAAATCTTACTTTGGCGCTTCATGTGACGCTAACAACTCTCACAGCTTGTGAAATGTCGAGCCTATGCATACCATGGCATTCATTATACTACCCATCACACTAGAATAAGGAACATGGGAGATATGCTCATAGTCCTGCTCCTCTTCCTTAGTTTGTAGTGATAAATTATTAGAAGGTTTAAAGTGCTTGGTTAAATGGGAACTTACAGATATTGCTGACTATATGCTAAAACATGCCATGATCTTTTGAGCTTATTTCTTTTAAGATAGAAAAGAAAAATATTGACATGATCTTCAACAAAACTGCTATCCTTCGAAAGAAGAATCTTGAGACTCAATTGGTAAAACAAATAGATTATGATGTCAAAATTGAGGTGTAGCTTCAAGTGGAACCTCTAAAGACATTAAAGGTAACAAATGTTGAGACTACAGATAAACCATAGTTCCTAGGACCAATGTGGGAATTGAGTTGGGTCAGAGCAATATGGTCAGTCCATGTTGACTCGAGTAGAATGGAAATTTCCAAGGAGAGGGAGACTCCTAGGGTGTGGAGGGAGATTCTTACCTGGTTTGGGTTGTCCTATCTTCCCATGACCTATCCAAACCGGCCCTAAAAGAGGCATGAGAAGGGTGCACATAAGGTTCATGAAGAGCTTAGGCCCCATCGTGCAATCTCGCTGGAAAAAGAGAGAAGCATATAATCATATATACAAACGGGTTCTTGACAAGAGCACTCAGTCATTGTACGATGAACTGGAGATAAGGAAACTTTGGAATTAAACTAATGGAACATCTCCATAATGAACCAGAGCACAAAGGCCAGAAAAAAGGTTCTAGAATGAACTAAAGGTTTGTGATTATAGAGCGCTTGTGCTCGTTCATGCTTAGAGTCCATACATGCCATGTTGAGTCATGTGATCCGAACCATCAAATGTGTGGGGCTCTACACTCACCCCACCATGCAACAGATGGAGTTCACCTAAACAAAACTCATCATATTTGACTGCTCATCACACTCACTCAATCAAGCGAAACTCGCCATATCTGATTGCTCATTACCCTCATCCACCATGCATTGTATGTTGATAGGTTTTTCACTTCAGTATTTAAAAAAGGAAAAAAAAAGAAAGACTTTTCATAAGAAGATATTGCACAAAACTGTAAATCAAGTCAATCACATATGTGAAAACAACACTTTATCTCACGAGAAAAATGCAAACTTTGCGAAGATTTTTGCAATGTGATTGTCCATAAACCGAGCTTATCTAAGATAATCCACTTCAATTGGTTGAGTGGTGGAAAGGTGACCAGGTGAGTTTCATGAAGAACTGACACTGGCCCAAATGATGGGCGGGCTTGCTGGAATGAGCCGAACTTGGGCCGGCGACGGCACAGGAGCAAAAACCTGACAGAGCATGTTCGCAACCCGATACGGCATTGTCCCCGAATAACGATGCGGATAAGAAAATGTCATCGTTCGCTTCTCTCAAGCAAACAAGGACAGAGTCGAAGGAAGCAAATCTTCGTACCACAGAGCTGAAAAGCGAAGGAGAGCATTTCAACGTCCCGTTGCATTACATACAATGGAAGCTCTGGGGCTTCCCTCCCTCGGCCCTCTCACGATTTCGCAGTCCGCCACTTCCCGCAGAGTGCGAACCGCGAGCAGCTCGCGGACGAAGACGCACTCACGGGGCTTTATGGAGCTCCCTCCTCTCGGATTGAATTCTTCTTTGGCAATTCGCCATAAAGTTCAGTAATTTGCTCATCCTTCTCGTTTGCGCGAAACTGGGTCGATTTGCTTTTCATAGTTCTTGTCATTTTTCGTTGGTGGGTCGAAGTGTTAAGCTCTTCTGATAGCATTCGTCTTGTTCTTGCTTTCGTTTCTTTAATGTGGATGCTTAACTTGACTTTGTGCCTATGTTCTTGCTTGTTTCGACTCTCTTATTCCTTTTTCTCGTTGTGTGTTTTTGATCCCAGAAGCGGAGTGTTATCAGAATGATAGCTGACACGGATGACTATGACTTGAGGCAAATGAAGGATATGGCTGCTGCCCGAAAGAGATGGGATTCTCTGGTAGTTACACACATGTATCCACTGGAAAATTGCTAAATTCTGCAACTTTTGGACATTGGAGTTTGCAGCGTGTTTCATATTCCGAGAGTCGAATAGCTGCTTTTAGTTCAGTCTAGTTACATCTAGAGACAATTCACGGGGAGAATGAGAATCGAACTGGCTGTTTTAAAATCTAGCTGCTTTTAGGGCCCTCTTGTTGTAGGTGTTTTACTTGATGCCATATGAATGCTGTTTCCTGTTTCATTTTCTAAATATGGAATGGGATAATCTCAAGCCCCTAGATTGTGAACCAAAAACTGAGTTTTAGGCTATTCATGTCTGTGCAAGCATTATGAATTAGACATTTATTAACATGTGTTTCTGGTTCAAAAGTCAAACCTTTTCGATGATAATCAGTACTTTAGGGCCAAGTCAGCACTCTTATTATATCATCACATTTGTCTTATGCTGAATGAGACACTGTATATCACACAATACGCAGCCATCACTTCCTCAGCTGTGGTAGGTTACTTTCAGAATATGTGCCTCAGTCTCTGCTTTTTCTGGAATCTTTACAGATTAGGGAACAAAAGGTTAAATGTCTAACCCCAAGGGAAGCTGGATATGCAATACAACTCTCAGATAAGACCCTATTAGATGTTCGCCCTTCTGTGGAACACAGCAAGGCAAGTGCTTGTTTGTTCAGTTTTTTCCTACCAAAATCTGTGTTGAGCCCTGAAATGAACTCCACCTTAGGAGAATTTTATGCAAGCTGGTAAATTGGCATTGTTCCTCAGTCAACTCTTGCTAAATGTCAAATTTGCATTACGTTTTTTGGCTAAATAAAATGCTTCTACCTTGTCATCTTGTGGATTGTATCATATTAAATTGCATTTTACTGTATCTGACGATTGTCTCCTGCTGTGGGATTTGGCATGTCGTTTGCCACCTTACTTGTGGCTGTATTCTTTACTGTCAACAGAGGTTTTATTTATTTATTTTGTATGTTGAGGTTGTCTTATTAATTGTTCTTCCTTATCAAAGATTGAACCATTCTTGTTATTTTGTTTCTTTGCTGCTTAAGGCTTGGGTCAAAGGATCAACTTGGATTCCCATATTTGATGGCAATAGTGGATTTGATCCCGGGACTCTTTCTAGGAAGATGACAAACTTTGTGATGGGTACTGTCTTTTGCTTTACTTGCTTCTTAGACAGGAGACTGTCTTTGGCAAAACCATCTTTTTCAGTTATGATCTAGCACTTGTACATTCGAAGAAATCCTACTTGGGATCTTAAAATGTGCTAGATTAGTCTTCTTTCGACCATATGATCTGCTAGAAATGAAAGATATTGGTGTTGCTGGACTTTGATGCTTTAGGCATGATTGTTGTTTACAGATTGTGATGTCATGTAACTTAGAGAGAATGGCCATTGGCAGTTATGACCAATTTCTCCATGTATTTGTAGGTGGTTGGTGGAGTGGTGCTCCTACATTGTCCTATAACAAGTTCGTTCTGAAAATACATGCTGTCATTCTTTTTCCCTAGTTACATGCAACAGTATATAGATTATTTACTCTTCAACAGGCAGTTCTTACCAAGTATTGAGGAAAAATTCCCAAAAGACTCGGATCTTATTGTTGCATGCCAGAAAGGTTTGAGGTAAGAATTTTTGCTCGAAATTGTCCAATCCAATGCTGACTACTTGGGTGGCTTTGGTTTCTTATTAATTTGCTCACATGCCTTTGTTGAAGAAACCAATTTTACTTGATTTCATTATCCACTATGCATAATGAATGCCGCTTTGCTCTAGAATGATCGACAGTCCATCATGTGCTTCTAGCTTTTCTCATGAGAAGCTGACCTTTTGAGTGATGTGGCAAAGTTGGAACTATTTTGTTTTCTGGCGGAGCAGTGAAAGTACTGGACAATTAAATAAGAAGCCTTCCAGTTGAAACCCGTCCAGTTGCTTTCGCATCAGAAGCATGGTCATAACATGCATCTAAGCAAACCATGGTTTCCCAATCTTGGAATTGTAACAATGAAGGGCTTGTAGAAAATAATGTGTTTGCACGGTTAATGCAAGTGTAAGGATATTCAGGCTAGGATCTTTGTTTGCACACATTTGTTCTCAGATGTGGGCTTGCTTTTTATGTCTATTGACAATTAATCAAACTATGGTTTATCCTCATTTCTTTTCATTTTCTCTTCTTTTTCCCAGATCATTAGCTGCTTGTGAGCTCCTATACAATGCTGGTTATAGAAATCTTTTCTGGGTTCAAGGTGGCCTAGAGGCTTCTGAAGAAGAGGTAAGCATCTTCTATGATTCTTCATCCATGATTAGAGTTGATAAGCTAGTTATGATGGTGGGTGCGACCATTTTTTAGCAGGATCTCCCCAGAGAGGGCCCCCAGCCTCTTAAATTTGCTGGAATTGGCGGTGTTTCGGAATTTCTGGGGTAAATATCTCATTATTTGAGCCCTTTTCTTCAGATTTGCATAACTGTTCTGTAGCTTCTACTTTATTTTCTAATTTTCTTGACAATGACAGCCGGAGTACGGAAGGATATGCATTCAAAGACTCTGTCCGTGCATTCCTTTATGCTTTCTAGAACTTACAATATGCCATGCAATGGTAGAAGATTCATTGAGAACATTCTGCCAGAGTTTGAAATTTGCAGATACAGATAATCATAGATCATGTGGCTGGATGGTTGAAAACATAATGAGGTTGTGCATTAATTCAGGTCGAGTTAACCTGATCTATATGAGCACAAACAGTTGACTGGGTGTGGTTGTGACTGGCTGTTCAGTATTAGGTGATAAATATAAGGCCAAATGACAAGATAGATCCCAACTTTTTCAAAGATTTTTTATCTTATCCCAACATTTCTGAGAAATAATTTTAAGAAAGAATCCTTCCCAAATTCCATTTTTTTCTCTTGGTGTTAACCCCCACCCCCCCCTCCTCTTCTTTTCTTTCATGTCTTGACCTTGTAAATTGGAAAATGTTTATGCGACTTATATCAATGATTTTTAACTTACTATGAATTTCTCAATTATTTTTGTACATTAAAAAAAAAAAAACTAGGTTTTTCCTAAAAGGATGGCCTTAATGGGATTCTTGTGAATGCACAATGCTAAAAAGTGAAAAAAGGTAATTAAACTGTAGTTTTGTGAGGGAAGCTAATCTTGGGATAGATTTGATTCAAAAGGTGAGATGTGTGCACATAGCGCCCGGGATCAATACAGTCCCAACTCTCATGTTCAAAGCATCCTAAATTTTTTCCACGCTTGTAAGTTAGCAAATAGATTTCTTTGGATGGGTTTTTATTGACTTTGTGATACATTTGATGATCTATATACTTTTTAATATGACTAGCTTCAAGGTGAAGTAAACTATTTTTTTTTTTTTTACCTTTTCTTGTAAAATTATCCTGGGCAAGTATGGTTATCATTAAGTAAAATGCAAAAGAACTTGGCAGCAGATTTTTCTTTTACCATGCATTCTTATAGTTTTCTGCTTTTACCCATTCTCAGTTGGACTGACCAACAAAGAGCAGCAGCTGCCAAAGAGGGTTGGGCTTATCGATTAGTATTTTCTGCTCGTTTGGTAATTCTTCTATTTGATAGATTTGTGAAAAGTCCCCTCATGGTCTATTATGAGTCTCACATTGGCTTGATAGATTAATTTCTGGTTGTTGGCCTAAAAGGACTAATTTCTGGTTGCTACATTCTGGTATAGGTTGGGCTCTTTCTCGTTGCTGATGCCTTATTCCTTGGTGCGCAACAACTGGGTCGTTATCTTCAGGAGCTAAGAACCCACTGATAATAATTGCCCAGTTACTGATTTACCTTCAGACCTCAGTTTTGGACGATGAGATAATGACCTTGAGTTTTCCTAGCATAATGGTGGAAGTAGCTCATAGGATGAAAATAGAGTCCCTTCTCTTTTCTTTTGTAATCCTTTGCATCTCTGCAAGGGAATGCAGCTTGTAGCTGTCAATTTAGGCTTTGTTTTGACAAATTGAGTGGCTATTAGACTAGCTGGATTGCAAACTATCTTGACCACTTTTGGTGAGAGAAGCAGTATTTCATCAAAGAAATTTTGTTGAGCTCTTGCTGAGTCGGACATTGGTCCCATAATTTGTACGTAGTTGATGTGGGACAATTGTGCCTGCAATGACTAATGCAGCAATGCCTTTGTTTTTGTTTTCTCATTTATTTTACTGCTTTATCTACCCTTTTCTTTGCCCATTGCCACAGTTTTCACATGACATTATCTCAAGTGGTGAAGGGAGCTTTTATTTGGCATTTAATCGCATGGGCAGTTTTTTATTTGGGACAACATTTGTTCTAAGTAAGGCCTATGCTCTTAAAACCCATTATTTTGAGAATAACATCAAGAGTGTTCTGCATTGTTGACAACCCACTTGACACGGCTAGACCTGATATATAGGTTTTACTTCTAGTCTGCTCCTTGGTTTACATATTTTGGAGAAAGGGTGTTGGTAGCAAGAATAAGTTTGGTAATACTGTGCAATTTTTTGCCAAAGCATGTCTGGTTGAGCTTTGATGCCGAAACATGAATCTTCAGACTGGATATCATAGGAGAGCCTGGTTATAAGCTTCATATTTGAAATGGGGTTATATGCGTGTGCTTGTATGTGATGATCTCAGAAGCTAGCTAGTCCTTGACTTAAATTGCTTGAGATTATCTATTTGCAGACCAAGTACATGACATATTCTTAACTATAGAACTTTAGATCACAGATAGCATGTTTATGTAACAAGCAAAGGGTGATTGATTACTAAGTTGGAAAGAAGATTTCTAGCCAGCTTGTTCGCTTGTCTCTGCTATCGTCTAGGAGAAGCGGGGTTTGGCTACAACCATGAGGTTGGCAATTCTGTGCATTGTGATGCCAAAAACTTCGGTCATATCCAAGTCCCTAGGCTGGATCCCATCAGGAAGCTCCCAATCGAAACTGTGAAGAAGTTGAGCTAAAGCAAGCTCAACACTGGCATTTCCAAATGCAATAGCCGGGCAGCTCCTTCTACCTGCACCGAAGGGTATCAGCTCAAAATCCTGCCCTTTGAAGTCAACGTTGCTATTTTCATTGAGAAATCTTTCTGGTCGAAACGATTCTGGATCGACCCAGGATTCTGGGTCCCGCCCAATTGACCAAGCATTGACGAAGAAACGGGTTTTTGCTGGGATGGAGTACCCATCAATAGTTACGTCCTCCATAGATTCTCTGGGGACTAACACTGGAGCAGGAGGGTGCAAGCGGAATATCTCCTTAATGACAGCCTTCAAGTATGGCAGATGAGGTAGGTCAGTTTCTTGCACGAATTTTCTCTCTCCAACGATGCTTCGTACTTCGGCTTGTGCTCTTTCCATGGCTTTTTGATTGATGACAAGCTCTGTCATTCCCCAATCAAGGGTTATGAAAGTTGTATCAGTTCCTGCTGCAAACATATCCTGCAAAATCCATACGCTACGTATGAAAGGTCTCTTCTCGCTAAGGCATCTGCATGGCTATACAAGTGTATTGATGTTATAAAATACCGAACAAGAGGGAAGAATGATTCACAAACCAGGATGATGGCTTTAACATTGTCCCTGGTCAGAGGCATATCACCATAACCGTTCTTCAGTATATCAAGTAGAACATCCACAAGATACTTGTGCAACTCCGGAGCTTTGTTTTCTTTTTGATGATCTCTCAGTATCTCGTCGAAAAGGTTATCAAAGCGCTGAAATGTGTGCTGAAGTCTGGACTTCATCCCGGTCAGACTGTGGATGAATTCCATGGAAGGAAAAAAATCTCCTATGCTGAATCCTCCGAGCAACTCCTGATACTCCTCCAGCATCTTTTGAAACCCATGCCTGTCGTAGTCCCCTCCTGCTGAAAAATCCCTCCCAAAAGCTATCCGACAGAGAACATCATTTGCATATAAACCAAGCAGTTTAGTTAGATTTGTGGTGCCTGGAATAGACTCTGTAATCCGGTCAACTAACCGAGCAACTTCTTCTACCCTGACATGAGTGTATGATTGAACCCGTTTTACACTAAGCAATTCAAGAATGCAGATTTTTCTTATATGCCTCCAATAAGCACCATAGGGGGAGAAGACCACGTCAGTGCAATCATAGAACAAGTGTTTGGCGGAGAAGATCTGTGGACGGCTCGAAAGTGCGAGGTCGTGGGTTTTCATAACCTCCTTCGCCATTCTAGCTGAGGAAACAACTACGGTTGGGATTTCACCAAGCTGTAAGAAGATGATTGGGCCGTATGTTCTTGCAAGGTGGTGGAGGGATATGTGTGGCAATTTGCCTAGCTGATGGAGATTGCCAAGGATCGGTAACTTGGGAGGGCTCGGAGGGAGGTTGTTCTTTCTTTTCCTAGGCTTGTTCTTTAAGAGAACTGCAATTACAGCCGCTATTACCAAGGTTAAGAGAAACAGATGCTGAAGGAGAGCCATTGCCATTTCACGAGAAACTTGCATGTTTTGTGATGTTGCAACAGTGGTCTTGTTTGATCTGTATACAATGTCTCTTCTTATACAAGGGACTTGTAGAAACCATCTCAGTTTGCTGAGAAATCTTTCGGTTTAGTCAATAAAAGTCAAGTTAGCAGATGTCACCCTTTCTTTTGGTACTTACCGTGATAGGTTTGTCATGGTTCAAGACATCAGCCCTAGTTGCAAGTTGGCGTTTGTTCCTTCATCTTATCCCCTTAGCATTGCCTCGGGATAATCATCTTGGGTGGGGTTATGATAGTATTCTACCCGGATAGGGGAAAAAATAGCAGGAAATACAAATGCTGTTGTGACACAAGTTGCCAAACTATCTAGTGATCGCTCAGTTACTGGTCTCAGAATTGTTTGGACTGTTGTGCGGACAACTGGTTTTGTGGTCCTCCTTTTCTAGATCGATAAGTAGTCCACAGACAGGCCAATCGTCGGAAGCCCCATGGCTTTGGAAAAATCTCATCGATCGTGGAATTGTCGTAGATTAGAAAGTTCCCTTTCGATCGAGATCTGCCGAGAAATTAGGTCCTTTAAAGACTTTTCTTGATGTGCCATGCGATGGGAACCTGACAGATGACCACTTTCTGCAAGATTATTCATAAGCTGCTTATCTGGAGTGGCGTGAACGTGATCTTGCGATACAGTCTCCCTTTTATATGGTTTACTATTCTACTGTATATTAAATGGAAGTTTGTTATGCTTTTGGTTTTTCTGGAGAATTTAACAGCAACTATATTGATGAAAGAAGGTTGAAGTTCCACGTAACCCATTTATGCAAATTGCAAAAAGTGCGTCTGGAAACTGGTTGATTTTTGGATATCCGGTATCAATGCTGGATTGTGGGAGCGTGATTTTGATGTCACCGTTAGTTTGTGGTTTGATGCGTAAGTGTGAATGTGTGTGGGATATATTTGGTAGAGGAATAAGAAGGGGACAAGGTATATAAATTCAAGATCTTAAGGGACAAGGATAGTTTGGTTAGTTTTAACAAAATAGTCGTAGAAGAGAAGAAGTAATGATGGAGGAGCATATGTATTTTATGCTGAGCTCCGAACACGGTGGAGCATGACTCCCCACTTACTCCACGCTCAATCCCATCTCCAGTTATAGAGCACATCCACCGCCTTAGAATATTTACCATAATTCCTAACTACCATAAAATATGGAGAAAATTACTAAAAAAATTGTAAATTTATTATACTCATGCAAATTCAATTTTAAACCTCTCAATTTGACCAATTTAAACATATACCTTTTGTGGTCAGTATAGTTGTAAACATTTTACTTATGTCAATTTTGTCATATATATTTCGATGATTTGCTAATTTAATCATTTTAATTAATTTGGTTGGAAAATGCTGACTCAATAAGTAAACTATTCATTTTGTCAATTTTTTCCATAAATAATTCTTTTGCATTTTTGTGAACTTTTTCTGAATTTTTATTCCATTTTTTTTATTCTTTTTGCAACTCTTGGCCAGCTGAGGTTGTAGAAGTTGTTGGCCACGGAGTAGGCCAATGACCCTCGCCTGGCTTAGTGAGGGCGTCATGGCCCTCATTGTCCAAGAATTGAAAAAAAAAAATAATAATAAAATAAAACTAATGAAATATTCAAAAAATAAAAAAGTGTAAAAAATTATTTATGTAAATGTAGACTATGCCACATAAGATGGCTAGTGTTAACCATACTTGCATGTTACCTTTTTTCGGTCAAGATTAATTGCAAAGACTAAAGTGGCATAATTAAAAAAGTTTAACATGCAATTGGCAAATTGTTAAACGGTTTATGACTAAATTGACATAAAGATTTTGAGAATTAGTATAAAGGCAATAAATTTATGACTTTTTAAGGAATTTTCCTCAAAATAAACAAGAACCATAAACTTTAACTACCTCCTAAGACTAGATTTCTACATGTTACCCTATTCTAAAAGTTGGATTACAAATTCCAACAAAACCTAACGTTCCTAACCATAGGTCTCCTTTGCCTAACAATCCAGTCCTAAGAAGTTGAGCTGATTGGCCTTTCTATCTCGTGGTTGGACTTCTCTTGATTACATTGTCGACTTTAGCTGAAAAAAAAGAAGAAGAAAAAGAAATACTTAAAACGATAGCTCTCCACATAAATTAGGTCGGCCATTCAAAATATCGAATTCTACTCGAGTGTGATCAATGTTAAGTTGAAATCCCATGCTCATGCTTCGATAAATGTCGCGGAATAAGAAAAGTAGCTGAGGCATCATTTTACTCTGCAACTAGTTTAGAAGGTGTCTCTGGACCTTCGTCAGGTACCACCCGTTCATAGATTGTTCATGACGTTCATCGCTGATTTCATCGGTCTTCTTCCCACTATAATCCTGTGGTGCCCCTATCTCTATAAAGGGTTCTCTCTCATGCTATTAACATTGTTCGCGAGTGCACATGTGCTGATTTTTGCAGCATCTATGACTCTCAATGCCGACCCCGACTGATTTCTTTGTTGGACCTACGTAAACAAAGAAATTGTATTGCGGATGTCGGATCACGTAATGCCTACGTAGAACCTACGTTAGAAACATTGCAATGTCAGAAACTAGGAACAAAGGCAGAAGGAATTTCAGATGTGAAATCTGTCTTAAGATTGATGCCAAACAACAGATTTTTAATCAATGCCAGTGTTGGGGTTTTTTGAAGGAAATCTTTGGTTGACATATGTGACATGTCACAATGACACTCGGCGTATAGGACTTGATTAAGTGAAAACAAAGGAGCTTTGATGCGGTAACAATAAAGTGAGCGACCATTTGAAGGTGAATAGGAAGAGGAGTAAAATAAGCAAGGTGAATATGAATGGCATTAAAGTGGCGTCAAGAGAAAATGACCCAAAAGAAGAGAAGACAAAAAGAAAAGACTAGGAAAATGGAAAAGATATGGATGATCCGTACATGTCACGACTAGACTCGGCATAATTACCTTGTCGAGAGAGAGAGAGAGAGAGCACTCAGGTATGCTTTTCTTATTTGACTTAGGCCCCGTTTGGTTGGGCTTTCCCAAGGGGCTTTCGGCCCCGAAAGCCCCTTGGGGAAAATATTTGGTGTTTGGCAACCATTTTCGAAAGCTATTTGGCCAAATGTCGGCATTCCCGATCTTTGAAAGCCCAATCTTTGGGAGGACCGGCTTTGAGCATTGGGCATTTTGGAAATGCACATTCACCGTTCATCGATTCTTGTTCATCTTCTTCCTCCTCCTTCCTTATTCGTCGACTACTGTTCTTCGTCTTCCCCGCCAGCCGAGAGTTCGGCTTCCCCGGCAGCCGCCATCGCCGCGTGGGGGTCCCGCGTCCCCGGTGACCACCGCCAGGGGTGGCGGGACCCGTGACCCAGGCGAGGCTGCCTGAGGTTGTGCGGCCGCTTGAGGTCGCGCGGCGGAACCCGTGCGGCCGCCCGGGTCGCGTGAACCCGGCGGCGTCGCCGAGGTCGCGCGGCGTGCGACCCGGGCGGGCGTCGCCCGGTTAGCCGCGTGACCTCAGCGGCGCGACCTCGGCGACGCCGCCCGGGTTCGCGCCCGCCGGGTCGTGCGAACCCGGGCGACGCTTGCTTACGGGTCGCGCGGACCAGATCCGGCGCCGGCGAGGCCGGGCGGCGCCGCCCGAGGTCGCGCGACCTTAGGTAGCCTAGTCGGCGGCCAAATCTAGGTTCCCCAGACCTTGGCCAGCCTCGTCGGCGGCCAGATCTGGTTGCCGGTGGTTGGCCCGCCGTTGATCGGAGTTTCGATGGAATAAAGCCCCTTGAAAATGTTGGGTTTACCAAACGGTATTTACCCCAAAGTCACTTTCCAATGCCCAATTTGCCAAACATCCAAGCATTCCCGAAAACTCCTTTACCCCAAAGATATTTGCATTTGGCCAAGGGCATTCCCCAAAAGCCGAACCAAACGGGACCACATAGACTATTTATGGAACATAGAAAGACAGTTCAAATCCCAAACTACCTTATTTAACACCTCCTTATTTTATTTTTGGCCGAAATAACGGCCCCTTATTAACTAGTGATAATTAAGTCCACTAGCTAATGCTTCGACACCGAGAATACATAGACTGTTCATGACTTAAACTAATAGTACCTCCCTAGCGATGCAGACCAAGCACATATAACATATGCTTAACTCTTCAACGATAGATAGCATTTAGCTTCATCTCCTTTCGGAGCTTTCATAACAATCAAAAGCTTAGGGATAATCAAACCAAGTCCAAGAGGAGATTTTCAGCGTGCTTTGTTGTTCACCTGTGTCTAGGAGAAGCAGGGTTTGGCGACGACAACAAGGTTTTCGATCCTATGCATTGTGATGCCAAAAGCTTCTTCCATATCCAAATCTTTTGGGTGGACACCAGGAGGAAGTTGCCAATCGAAACTGTGAAGAAGTTGAGCTAAAGCAATCTCAACACTGGCATTTCCAAATGTGATAGCGGGGCAGCTTCTCCGACCTGCGCCAAATGGTATCAGCTCGAAGTCCTGTCCCTTGAAGTCGATGGTGCTATCCAAAAACCTATCTGGTAGAAATGCTTCAGGATCAACCCAGGATTGCGCATCACGCCCTATTGACCAAGCGTTAACAAAGAAACGCGTTTTTGCCGGAATGCAGTATCCATCAATTATTACGTCCTCCATGGATTCTCTTGGGAGTAACACAGGTGCAGGAGGATGCAGTCGGAATACCTCCTTGATGATAGCCTTCAAGTATGGTAATTGAGGTAGGTCAGTCTCTTGCACGTATTTGCTCTCTCCCACGACGCTTCGCAGTTCGGCTTGTGCTCTTTTGATGGCTTTAGGGTTCATGACAAGCTCTGTCATTGCCCAGTCAAGAGTGATGAATGTTGTATCTGTTCCTGCTGCAAAAAAATCCTGCAACATGCATGTTAGGTATGCTTTGCTATGCAAACTTTATGGCATATTGAAGATGATCATTGGAAGGGGCTCGGGCGAGTCGAGCTCTTATGTTGGGCCTAACATGTTGCTCAACTGTACTCATAGCAAAAGAAGACCGCACGTATAATTCTTTAGGCCAGACATCGCTTGGCTTGGGTTGAGTTGAGTTGAACCTTTTATTAAATGGCTACATGATCTCGTCTATTCTCTAAAGTTGAAAAGTCAAAATAACAACAATTTTCAATTTTATTTATTCCTATTTTCAATTATATAATTGAATTTCTCTTTATCACATAATATGTATTCAATATATATATTTAGTATCTATATCTGTTACATATTTTAGGTATATTAGTATAGTTCACATTTAAAAAAAAATTAATACAGAAAATGGAAGGGAAAAAATAAATAAAAAATAAAAGAAATAAAAAAGAGAGGGAAAATAATAGATAACAAATAAATAAAAATGAAGTAGGCAAGAGTATGAGAAATTCTTACTATCTCCATTTGTGCATTTTTAGGTTCATCTACACTAACATACCTTTGATACTAAATAATTGAACATTGGGATATGAAGATATTTGATTTTATTATTGCAATTCATAAACAATGGACTTGTTATAGCAAAATCCCTAAATTTCATATCCTATCTTATCTATTCCTATTTTGATTTGAAATCTAGGAGAAAAATGCAATCTAAAAACTTAAATGGAATGTCAAGCTATAGGGGAGAATGATTTACCGACCAAGATGAGGGCTTTAACGTTGGCTCTTGTAAGGGGCATGTCACCGTAACCATTCTTCTCGATATCGATCAAAACATCTACAATGTCCTTCTGCCCCTCCATAGCTCTGCTTTCATTCAAATGTTCTCTCAGTATCTCGTCAAAAAGATTGTCGAAGCGCTTAAAAGCGTGTTGAAGTCTAGACTTCATCCCGGTCAGGCTATGAATGAATTCCATAGAAGGAAAGAAATCTCCCATGCTGAATCCCCCAAGCAGCTCCTGAAACTCCTCCAGCATCTTTTGAAATCCATGCTTATCATAATCCCCTCCTGCTGAAAAGTTCCTCCCAAAAGCACTCCGGCAAAGAACGTCATTTGCATATAACCCAATCAGTTTGGAAAGATTTATGGTGCCTGGACAAGACTCCGCAATCCGATGAATTAAACGAGCAACTTCTTCCTCCCTGACATGACCAAATGACTGAACCTGTTTTCCGCTAAGCACTTCGAGTATGCAGATTTTCCTTATGTGCCTCCAATAAGCGCCATAGGGAGAGAAGGCCATGTCTGTGCAGTCATAAAACAAGTGCTTGGCAGAGAAGATCTGAGGGCGGTTCGCGAGCACTAGGTCATGGGTTTTCATCACCTCCTTGGCCATTGCGGCTGAGGAAACGACTATGGTCGGGACTTCGCCGAGCTGCAAGGACATGATTGGCCCGTACTTTCTCGCGAGGCGATGGAGAGATATGTGTGGCGATTTGCCAAGCTGGTGAAGATTGCCGATGATTGGCAACTTAGGAGGGCTCGGTGGGAGGTTGCTCTTTCTTTTCCTAGACTTGCTCCTCAAGAGAACTATCAGCAAAGCTGCTACGACCAAGCACGTTGGGAGAAACAGTTGTTGAAGGAGAGCCATTGCAAAATATGTGATATTGCTAAACTGTACTTCTTATTTGATTCCTACTTAGTTTTTATACACGGACGTCACTGAATCCATCTGATTTGCTGGTCTTTTTGTTTTTTCATTGTCGTCAATGTCAGTCATTTTAAAAAGAATTGTACACATTTTCTTGTAAATATATGATCCATTCGGCCAGGACAAAGACATTCACTTGCAAATTTGGTGTCCCGAGGTCGAATTTTTAATGCTTTTCTGACTAATCATTAGAGATGCCCCAGTTAACAAGAGATTATCTTGCTTGAGCAAGTCGCTGCTTGATAGATATCTGCTACACAATAATCACGTTGTTAGATCTTTATTTAATGTTTTAAGTGATTGAGGAAATCAAAAGGACGACTGATGAATCTCTTTTTTTTTTTTTTTTCTGTTTAATGTTTTAATATCCTTCTCGCCTGCTTGTCGACTAATAATGCTAGGAAATAAGCTGATTCGCCCTTCAATCTTGAGTACCCCTCCAAAGTGGAAAATCACCAGATGTTGGACTTTCTTGACTATCTTAACAATTTTGTCGTAAAGAACAAAGAGAAAATCTGATTCTCCAACGTCATCCACATGAATATGGTCATTGTCCGAAAAATACGAAACATAGAATCAAAATTGATCTTCATGATTCCTGTCGTGATAAATAGAGATTTTCACAAAGACATACTTTTATCCATAAAATGATACCCTTAATTTGAAGATAAAAACATTCATTGTCTTCATGATTCTCAAAAAGAAAAATGAAGAAATATTTTTTCCATCTCCCTTAACTCACTTTTCCCCAAAAAATGAAGATTATGTCTCTCTCCCTTGGATTATGTCTGATTGGAGGATGGAATACAATGTTCTTTTCACATCGTGGGTGGAAAGATAATATATATATATATATATATATATATATATATATATATAAAAGTCATGTTCATAAGGTAAATCAACGATATGTTTTCTTTCCCAAAAGGCATTGGGTAGATAGAACATATAGTTTTCTCTATGTGTTTTTGTAGGGAAGCAATGATGTTTGGTTTTATAAGATTTTCTTCTATTCTTTTGATTAAATCTTTTTTAAGAACTCAAGTTGATTTTCTTTGTCTTTTATAAGGCAATTTATTTCTGAAATAGAATGTTCTTGTAAAATATTTAAGCCCAAAGATATATACATTCAATGGGTGCTTTCACACACACACACACACACACACACACACACACACACATGTATATATTATCAAGGGATGCCTTCTATCAAAGCACCCATTAACTTTCATGAGACTTGCACCTCTTCATAGAAAAATGGTAACTTCTCAATGAGGATTGTATGCTTTCATTAGAATCGTAACTTCTCATAGCCAATACATTTTTAGTATTAAATATTTATTAAACCATTAATTATTAAAATCATGTGGATCACACATTAATTCTTACATTCTCCCACTTGACCCATACGACATTCCTTTCATGGTTTAATAAAGACCACAATGTGCACAACAAGATAATGCTAAAATTTTCCTTAAATTGGCTATTACATAATAATCACAATTACGTAAAGAAAACTAATGCGAGTCATGACGATCGTATGTCATTAATCCACATAGTCCCTTCCATGTACGACAACATAGTTCTCTACTTAACAAGATCTATAAATGAGAAGTACAGTAATGATCCAATCATAATGTCTTTGTTAGAGACTATCCTATTTGACATTAATTTATTTTCATAATGTATACTAAATAGAAAATAGGAAAAATCATAAACACATAATTGAGCTCAGAGTGTCAAATACATAAACTTAATGCAATCATATTACAACAATTAATGATGTCCAATAATGTTCATCTTTTCAACATTGTCATTAAATTCTTGGGTGGCAGTTCTTTTGTTAAGGGATTTGCTATCATAAGGTTGGTGTTAATATGCTCGATCGACACTATCTATTTCTAAACTTCTTTAACAGATAAGTATTTGATTTCCATATGCTTAGCACCCTTATAATACTGGTCATTCTTTAAGAAGAAAACTGTAGAGGAGTTATCACAATAAATTTTCAGTGGCTTGGCAATACTGTCAACAATCACAACCCCTGAAATAAAGTTCCATAGTCATAATCCATGAATAGTCATCTCAAGATGATTGGATCTTTTATAAGTGACATACGATTCTTCGTTCTTTGCAAATATCTTAGAACTTTCTTTACAGCTTTCGAATGGTCCAATTCAGGGTCACTTTGATACCTGCCCAGCATCTCGATAGCAAAACTAATGTTTGGTCTAGTGCAAGTTTGAGCATATATTAAGCTCCCAATTATAAATGCATAATGAATACTTTTCATTTGTTCTTGCTCCAATTCACTTTTTGAACATTACATAAGACTAAATTTATCACTTTTCTGAACTGGAACTAATCCTGCTGAACATCTATACATCTTAAATCTCTCTAAAATTTTCTTAATGTAGGCTTTTAAAGACAATTCTAACAATTCTTGTGATCTATCACGAAATATTTTTATTCCTATCACATACGTTGCTTCTCCCATATCTTTCATTCCAAAATTCTTAGAGAGAAACTTCTTGATTTTATATAACAAACCAAGATCATTAGTAGTAAGCAAAATATCGTCAACATAGAGAACTAGCAAAATAAACTTGCTCCCACCAACCTTTATATATACACACTGATCAATGATGTTTTTGTTAATTCTATATGAAGTTATTGTATCATTAAACTTAAGATATCATTGTTGGGAAACTTGTTTAAGTCCATATGTTGATTTGTTTAATTTACACACTATGTGTTCCTTTCCTTTAATTGAAAAACATTTAGGTTGGTCCATATAAATCTATTCTTCTAAATTCCCATTAAGAAATGCGGTTCTGACACCCATTTAGTGTAATTCTAAATAATAATGAGCCACCAACGCCATAATAATTCTAAGTAAGTCTTTCTTGGAAACTGGTAAAAATATCTCCTTATAGTTTTTTTTTTTTGGTAAAGAAAAACCTCCTTATAGTTAATGCCTTCTTTATGAGTAAAAATTTTAGCAACAAGTCTAGCCTTATATTGCTCGATATCGTCTTTTGAATCGCGCTTGATCTTAAAGACCCATTTACACAGGACATTTTTACATCATTTAAGCAATTCAACAAGGTCATAAACTTGATTTTGATGCATAGATTTTAAATCTTGTTTTATAGCATTAAACCATTCATTAGAATTTTCACATTCCATGACTTGAGAAAATGAACTTGTATCATTTTCAATTCTTAAGTCAATTATTTACTGTTATAGATAAACCACATAATCATAAGAAATAACTGATGTCCTTTTTCATTGAGATCTTCTTAATGCTCTTTCTTGTGGTTAAATTACCATAAGTTTAATGTTGACATCTTCATTATGGAGTGTTTGATCATTCATTTGTTGTTCTTGATTATTGTTGGGTTGAAATGTAATATCGGAACAACTTTAGCAGTGTTTGGTATAGGAACTTCTACCCTTACTTCTTGAATGTGAGTATCATGCATTCTATCACTCTTAATGATGTAAATCAGATTGATCCCTAAATCCCAGATTTTATGCTTTCTCTATTTTCTCGTGTTAATGCATCTCTGATAAATTTTTGGCGAACACCAATTAAAAAATAGTAAGAAACCCTATTTCTTCATATGACTTATTATATGAGCTTAAGCTCCTTTAGGCTTGCTATTCATTGGGCTTCCTCCACATGAGAGTGAACCCAGCTAACAAATCTTCTCCTCATGACAATGTGGAGGGATTTATCATCCCTGTTATCAATTGATGATGTTCAAGCTTTTCCCTTGGTAGAATCTTCGTCATCTTATCGGAACCATTATGATCCGTATGAATTTTCACAAGTTCCAACAGCTTCTCATCTAGAACGTCCTTTATCCAATGATATCTAACATCAATGTGTTTTGATCTAGAATGGGAAGATGAATTCTTACTAAGATGAATTGCGCTTTGATTGTCACAAAATAACATATACCGCTTTTGCTTGAACCTTAGTTCTTCTAAGAACTTCTTCAGCCATAACATATCTTTATTAGCTTCAGTCGCTGCAATAAATTTAGCTTCTATTGTGGAAAGTGCAACACATTTCTACAATCTTGACTTCCATGACACAACCCCACCAGAAAAAAAAATTAAATAACTAGAAATAAATTTATGAATATCAATATCTCCTGCCAAGTTAGAATCTATGTATCCAACTAACTCAAGTTTCTCGGTCCCAAAATTGAGTTTTAAACTGGAAGTCCCCCAAAGATAGTTCATGATCCATTTTATTGCATTCCGTGCTCTTTACCTAGATTTAACAAATAACGACTGACAATGCCAATTGCATGTGCTAAGTCTAGACATGTGCATACCATCGCATACATAAGCTTCATACTGCTGAAGCATATGGAACACTTTCCATGTCCTTTTTCTCTTTATCAGTTATAGGACTTTACTTTGTATTTAACTTAAAGTGGGTAGCAAGAGTAGTACTAACCACTTTAGATTTGTCCATGTAAAATTTCTGAAAAATCTTCTCGATATGCTTCTCTTGCGAAAGGAACAACTTCTTAGCACCTCTGTCTTGGGTAATTCTAATGCCTAGAATTTGCTTTTTTGCACCTAAGTCTTTCACAACAAAAGACTTATTCAATTGCTTCTTTAACAACTCAATTTGTGAAGCTTTCCTACCAACAATCAGCATATCATCAACATAATGTAAGAAAATAACAAAGTCATAATCAGAAAATTATTGGACAAACACACAGTTATTCGACGAAATCTTTTTATAGCCCTATTCCATCACAATTGACATAAACTCTTTGTATCACTATCTCCATTCTTTCTTTAGGCCATAGAGACTCTTTTTCAATTTGCACACATAGTCCTCTTTCCTTTTTACTTTGAAACCCTTTAATTTTTATATCTCTTCTTCCAAGTCACCATGTAAGAATGTTATCTTGACATCCATTTGCTCAATCTCCAAATCAAGGCTAGCTACCAAGTCTAGTACTACATGGATAGAAGACATTTTCACCATTGGAAAAAACTATATCATCAAAGTCAATGCCCTTTCTCTAACCGAATCCCTTAACAACCAATCTAGCTTTGTATCATGGTTGTGAAGTATATTTATCTTGTTTCAGCCTATACACCCACTCATTCTTCAAAGTTCTTTTGCCTTTAGGCAACTTCACCAGGTTGGAAGTATAATTATTATAAAGTGACTACATTTCATCTTGCATAGCATCAAGCCATTTACTTTTACACTCATCTTCTATTGCTTTCGCATAACACTCCGATTCACTTACATCAATCAATAATACATATTCATCTTCATATATCTAGTGGAAGGTCGTTGATCTTTAATGGATCTCCAGACTGGAACATACAGTGGGGCAACTAATGGAGCTTCTGACTTAGGAATAATGTTATCTGTTTCAAAATGTTTAGGGACATGTTCATTATCTGGAATGTTCACTTCTTACTGCTCCTCATCAACCTATGTAGGAATATGTGTGGGAGGAACTAGATCCAAGTCAACCAAATCACATGTGACATCCTGAAATTCGATGTCCCGATAATATGAAATGGTTGTTTTGTTGACACGCCTATGGTCATTTTACTCTAAGTTGGGCCCCTCATGAGTTAACTAATCTATTAGATTAGATCATTAAGGGATATAAATGCAACAGACTTGAGAATTCGATCAGAAATCGACTGCTCGACCATAATAATCGGTAAGGGTCAATACGACACCATTATAATCGATTAGTGATCGGATATAGGTCGATTCGACGGAATCACGTAATTGAATTGCGGGTGATTCCACATGATTGCGAAATTCGCGTTGAACGGCACTAACCCGATTTTCTGTCGATTTTATACTCGAGACACGTAATTGAAACTTTACGATTTTTATGACAACTGAAAGTCATCTACGAGTCGGAGATGTACAAACATGGCTAAAAAATTATCGATCACGGGTCAAATGCATTAAAATCCCTAAAAGCTACTTGATAGGTTAGGTTGTACTAAAATTGTGTTCGGTCAATTTTAACCATGAAATTGAATTCGGTTTTGGGAATCGAATGTTCGAGCGTGTCACGATTCATTTTTAGAACGTCGTTTCATCTTTCGGAGAAATTCCATCGAGCTCAGAATTTTGTGAAAAAATCAATTTCGGACAATTCGGAAAAGAAATAGAAATTCAAATGGGCTGATTTACTTGGTTATTTGGCCACCAAAATGCTTTAATTTGTGAGGAATTGGAGGACAAATAGCCATTGGAGTGGTGCTTGACTAATTGGCATGAAGACCTTGGGGCTTAGACACTTGAGTGCAAAGATATTTCTATAGGCTTCCTATTGGCCTTGGCCTTGACTTCCCATCTCTTCCCTCTCTCCTCCAATGCGAGCAGCCCACACTAGCAGAGGCCAACTCCAATTTCTTCTCCATTTCCTTTCTTCTGCCCACTTCTTCCTCACGCCTTCTTTTCTCCTTCACCCCTTCACGCCAACCTGCTTTTCTTCCTTTTTGTTGCTGCACCACCCAACCTTACGCATCCACCATCTCATCCCCATCTCCACCTTGCTGCCATAGCCCACACGTCCACCACACCAACACCACTTACCCTCATGCCAACGTCTGCCACCCTCCCTCACACACTCCCTTTTTCCCTACCGTAGCCCCACGTTCTTTCATCCCACTCCATCGACAGCCCCTTTCTCTAGTTTGTTGCATTTGCTGCCATTATCAACCCAACAGCTCCTTGGCCACACGCCATCACCACCACAACCGCTCAACTTGATCATCAACGCCATCATCTCCATTATTTCACCACCCAACGACTAGTAGCTACCACTCATCCCAACGTCATCTTAGCAGCGCCTGTCCCCGCTGCTAGCTTCGTCCAACAGCCGCACCATCACCGCCGAGTAGCCACCACACCTTAGCCACCAGCGCACCACCAAGCTAAGACCAGCTTAGCCCGCCTCAACCCCAAACCGAGCTGAACTGACCCCTTCGTCGTGAGCCTTGTAGGGTCGTTTCCTCTGCCGTTGAGCCTTGGTTGGAGACATGGTAGTCTCGGTTTCTCACGGCTGTCGCGATCTTGTAAGATTATTCATAAGCTGCTTATCTGGAGTGGCGTGAACGCGATCTTGCGATACAGTCTCCCTTTTATATGGTTTACTATTCTACTGTATATTAAATGGAAGTTTGTTATGCTTTTGTTTTTTCTGGAGAATTTAACAGCAACTATATTGATGAAAGAAGGTTGAAGTTCCACGTAACCCATTTATGCAAATTGCAAAAAGTGCGTCTGGAAACTGGTTGATTTTTGGATATCTGGTACCAATGCTGGATGGGAGCGTGATTTTGATGTCACCGTTAGTTTGTGGTTTGATGCGCAAGTGTGAATGTGTGTGGGATATATTTGGTACAGGAATAAGAAGGGGACAAGGTATATAAATTCAAGATTTTATGGGACAAGGATAGTCTGGTTAGTTTAACCAAATAGTCGTACAAGTGAAGAAGTAATGATGGAGGAGCATATGTATTTTATGCTGAGCTCCGAACACGGTGGAGCATGACTCCCCACTTACTCCACGCTCAATCCCATCTCCAGTTATAGAGCACATCCACCGCCTTAGAATATTTACCATAATTCCTAACTGCCATAAAATATGAAGAAAATTACCGAAAAAGTTGTAAACTTATTGTACTCATGCAAATTAAATCTTCTCTTAATTTGACCAACTTAAATATATACCTTTTGTGGTCAGTATAGTTGTAAAATTTTTACTTATGTCAATTTTGTCATATATATTTCGATGATTTGCTAATTTAATCATTTCAATTAATCTTGGTTGGAAAATGCTAACTCAATAAGTAAACTATTCAATTTTGTCAATTTTGTCCTAAACAATTCTTTTGTAGTTTTGTGAACTTTTTTCTGAATTTTTTATTCATTTTTTTTTTCATTCTTTTTTTCAACTCTTGGCCAACTAGGTTGTAGAAGTTGTTGGCCACAGGAGTAGGCCAGTGACCCTCGCCTGGCCTAGGTGAGGGCATCATGGCCCTCATCGTCCAAGAGTTGAAAAAAAGTAAAAATAAAATAAAAGTAATGAAATATTCAAAAAATAAAAAAGTGCAAAAAATTATTCACATTAATGTAAACCATGCCACATAGGATGGCTAGTTGTTAACCATACTTGCATGTTACCTTTTTTCGGTCAAGATTAATTGCAAAGACTAAAGTGGCATAATTAAAAAGGTTTAACATGCAATTGGCAAATTGTTAAACGGTTTATGACTAAATTGATATAATTAAAAGATTTTAAGAATTAGTATAAAGGCAATAAGTTTATGACTTTTTAAGGAATTTTCCTCAAAATAAACTAGAACCATAAACTTTAACTACCTCCTAAGACTAGATTTCTACATGCTACCCTATTCTAGAAGTTGGATTACAAATTCCAACAAAACCTAAAGTTCCTAACCATAGGTCTCCTTTGCCTAACAATCCAGTCCTAGGAAGTTGAGCCGATTTGCCTTTCTATCTCGTGGTTGGACTTCTCTTGATTACATTGTCGACTTTAGCTGAAAAAAGAAGAAGAAAAGAAATACTCAAAACGATAGCTCTCCACATAAATTAGGTCGGCCATTCAAAATATCGAATTCTACTAGAGTGTGATCGATGTTAAGTTGAAATCCCATGCTCATGCTTCGATAAATGTTGCGGAATAAGAAAAGTAGCTGAGGCATCATTTTCCTCTGCAACTAGTTTAGAAGGTGTCTCTGGACCTTCGTCAGGTACCACCCGTTCATAGATTGTTCATGACGTTCATCGCTGATTTCTTTGGGGCGCACCCAGGATTTTCATCGGTATTCTTCCCACTATAATCCTGTGGTGTCCCTATCTCTATAAAGGGTTCTCTCTCATGCTATTAACATTGTTCGCGAGTGCCCATGTGCTGATTTTTGCAGCATCTATGACTCTCAATGCCGACCCCGGCTGATTTTTTTGTTGGACCTACGTAAACAAAGAAATTGTATTGCGGACGTCGGATCACGTAATGCCTACGTAGAACCTACGTTAGAAACATTGCAATGTCAGAAACTAGGAACAAAGGCAGAAGGAATTTCAGATGTGAAATCTGTCTTAAGATTGATGCCAAACAACAGATTTTTAATCAATGCCAGTGTTGGGGTTTTTTTGAAGGAAATCTTTGGTTGACATATGTGACATGTCACAATGACACTCGGCGTATAGGACTTGATTAAGTGAAAACAAAGGAGCTTTGATGCGGTAACAATAAAGTGAGCGACCATTTGAAGGTGAATAGGAAGAGGAGTAAAATAAGCAAGGTGAATATGAATGGCATTAAAGGGGCGTCAAGAGAAAATGACCCAAAAGAAGAGAAGACAAGAAGAAAAGACTAGGAAAATGGAAAAGATATGGATGATCCGTACATGTCACGACTAGACTCGGATAATTACGTTGTCGAGAGAGAGAGAGAGAGAGAGAGAGAGAGCACTCACGTATGCTTTTCTTATTTTTGACTTAATGAAAGCCACATAGACTATTTATGGAACATAGAAAGACAGTTCAAATCCCAAACTACCTTATTTAACACCTCCTTATTTTATTTTTGGTCGAAATAACAACCCCTTATTAACTAGTGATAATTAAGTCCACTAGCTAATGCTTCAACACCGAGAATACATAGACTGTTCATGACTTAAACTAATAGTACCTCCCTAGCGATGCAGACCAAGCACATATAACATATGCTTAACTCTTCAACGATAGATAGCATTTAGCTTCATCTCCTTTCGGAGCTTTCATAACAATCAAAAGTGTTGACACCTAGTGTTGACACCTAGATTTTGATGGTTCATTTAGTTATTTATTACATTAAAAATTAGGGTTTAATTTTATCAATATATATATATTAATTGCGTAGCATATAGATTTAGGTGCATTTTTTATTTTATTTTAATTGTCATTTTATTTTTTGGACCGGTGCGGATGGGTTCAAATTAGTTAGATTAAGCCCACGAAAGAAGCAAATTAGCCCAAGCCCGTTGCTTTTTAATTAATTAATTATCTTATGAAAAATTGAGATTAGATGCGATATTACGGTAGTTTTTGACATTTTAAAAAAATATTGCAATATTATCTTTAGTCTTTTAGTGGTAAAATCATTGGGAATATTAAAAAGGATAAGGAATAATCTAAAATATTTTGTTGCAGATAGAGATTTCGAAAGATTTTAGAGTTGAATAATGGAGCTTGAGTGAATTATCTGAAAAATCTTCACAAAAAAAATTAAATTATCTTCAATCGCTGAGTCAATATATTTGGTAAAACATATTGATTCATTTTTTTGCTCTATAAAAGGGGGGCCATACGTTGAATAAAGAGGGGGTACAATAGGGGGCTTTTCGAGGTTCTCTTCGTCGAAAGGGGGAAAAAAGAAGTGAAAAGTAAAAAGAAAAGAAAGAGAGAGAGTACGAAGGCAGAGGATAGTGTGCGGCTGCAGAGAAGAGAAGCGTAAAGGCAGAAGAATAGGGGGTGATTTGACCCCTATGTTCATCATCTCCCCAAGCTTGCTGCCCACGTTGCTGCTCCATCCGCGACGCCCGTTGCTGCTCCATCCGCGACTGCCCAGAGCTCCTCTGTCTCACCGCGCGATTACCGCCGTTCACCGCACCACGCCATCACCGCCCTCTGCTCAGTCCCTGCACTCGCTCGGAGCCGCGCCGGAGCCACTCCTCACCCGCCGCCTCTACAACGCCGGTAGTCCGCGACCCACCTCGACCGCACTCTCCGGCCCACCGAAGCTCTGCCGAGACCGAACTCGAACCAGATCTGCCCAACGCCGCCCCTACTCAGCCCGTGCTGACCCGCGACAATCAGGTGCCCCTGCAGCTGCCATCCCCTCGCCTTGGCCGCTCGTCAGCCTCGCGTCCCCGACGCCCGTGAAGCTCCACATCACACCCACAGCCGCGAAGCCACCGAGCCGCACCGGTCGCCTCACCAGCACCATCTCACATCGGTGACCCGCGACCCCATTGCACACCGCTCGGACCTCCGCCTCCGCAACGCCTCCCCGGCCTCGCCTGAACTGCGATCCACCTGCTACTCGGAGCCGAAGACCCGTGCGCCGCCGTCGTCCAGCCTCCAAAAGTCCGAGCCATCCCTACCACCGGCTGACCCACGATTCCGACTGCTCGCTGCCGCCCGAGCCGCCATGACGAACCCACTCCAGTTGCAGCGCTCGTCTCCCTCACGACGACCTAGGCGCCGACCGCCGCGACACCACCCCCGTCGCTTGAGTCGAGAGCCCACTCACAGCCCGACGCCAATTCTCCGCCATCGCTCGCCGCCGATCAGCCCGTCGCTGGTCTTCGCCGGAGCTCTGAACGCCAGCAACTCAACCCCCGGTCATCCACCGAAGCCACTCGGCCGTGGGTGAAGAAAGCAGGAAAAGAAAAAAAGAAAAAGAAATCCAATTAGGTAGATTAGTTTATTATTATTAGTATTATTATTATTCTCGTTTATTTATTGTGCTTTATTTGATAGCTTTCTTTAATTCATTTACGTTGCAATATTGGATGTCGATGCTTATTTCAAAATATCTTACCGGCATTATCCATAGGGGTGTTCTCTAAAATTATTGTAATTATGAATTTGATCCGTAAGATGTCGGATCATTTTTTTAATTATATTAATTCTCGGGATTTGTTGATAGTACTTTAATTTTTGAATCAATATAATTATTAATTTTATCCGTAAGAATTCAGATCAGATTTTTAGTTATTTTGAACTCTTTGTCGTGATAATTAGGGTTAGGATAATCGTTAATTTGACCTATGAGATAATATGTTATTTTTTTCGATTATTTTAATTATTTATTTGATTGAATGTCTTGATTTTTTAGATTTAATGTTTAGTTGATAATTGCTTGTTTTTTTTTAAAACCACTAAAAAATCTAAAAAATATTTGAATTAGGATTCAGTTTGTTTTGGAATATTTCTTGTTATCTTGCATATCTAGAATAGGGATTTTATTCCGAATTTAGGAAAATATAAAAAAACAAAAAAAAAAAATGCATTCATTTAGGTTATTAGTTTTATCATTAATTTAATTGCATATGAAATTTTAATAATTAATATAAAAACTAAAAAAAAAAATCATCATACATATATCATGTTGAATCATGGCATTCTTTGCATGTCATTGCATGTTAGAATTGCATGTTTATCAATTATAGGTAGATAATCTCTCCTAGATAAATTGCATGTTTTGTTAAGAAAATAAAAATGTAAGTCCATGAAATGCACGTCATTTTAGTGATTATTGTTAGGTTCATTTCTAATTAGAAATTGCCCTTCATTAGATTATGTCATTTAATAAATGTCGTGACATATAGCGCATATTAAATTGTATGTCGCATGTCATTTTAGTTTAAATAATTTTGTATGTCATTGCATAGCATTGCATGTTATTAGAATTAGGTCATTTAGATTGCATTTAATTATTGCGCTTCTTCATATCATATAGTTTAGGTCGTGCTGCCATGTCATATTAGATTATTAGCACGCATTGCATGATTTTCATTAAAAAAAACGAAAACCAGAAAAGAAATTGCGTGTTAATTAGAAACCATATCTAGGGTTGTTGATGTGGATTTTAATTTAACACTGCAGATGCTTTCGTCGTTGCTTTGAGGTAAGTTTCTTGAGTGTTAAATTGGTGGTATGCGCACACGTATGATCACTTCACATGTTAGGAAGTTAAATTAAAATCAATTCAATTGCCAAACACTTTTTTGAAAATGAAATAAAAAGGTACCGAAATGGCACTAAGATAGTCTGGTGTAACCAAGTCCCTGAACTCATAAATCTTTGGTTCATGCTAAGATTACACATTGAATTTCTGGTAGTAGATCCATAATCAAAAAAGTGTTTGTGATTGTTCCAGAAGAAATGAAACAAAAGATATGGTAGAGCTAGGACAGTTATTGTATGAAGTCTACCCAATGCTAGATGCAGAGGCGCATAATAGATCGATATGAACATCATGAGCTGTCCCGCAATAAAACCCGTTGTTGCTGATACCTTCTTCTCGGTTCCTTCTTCTCCTTCTTCCAGAACCCGAGCTCGGAGAAGGAAGAGATTCGTAGAAGTAAAGTAAATCTCTCGTTACTTTACTTGGGTTTCTAATCAACCCACCAAAAATAGATTAGTGGCGACTCCTGATTGAAAATCATTTGCATGTTAAAAATTCAAACCTAAGTCGTGAATTGGTATGGGTTTGGGAGAGCCCAAGTTAAGCTTAAAGACTTAGTAATTCATTAACCTATAGTTTTAGATGGTGAACCCGAAAAATCTGGTCGCAACAAAAGACTTAGGGATAATCAAACCAAGTCCAAGAGGAGATTTTCAGCGTGCTTTGTTGTTCACCTGTGTCTAGGAGAAGCAGGGTTTGGCGACGACAACAAGGTTTTCGATCCTATGCATTGTGATGCCAAAAGCTTCTTCCATATCCAAATCTTTTGGGTGGACACCAGGAGGAAGTTGCCAATCGAAACTGTGAAGAAGTTGAGCTAAAGCAATCTCAACACTGGCATTTCCAAATGTGATAGCGGGGCAGCTTCTTCGACCTGCGCCAAATGGTATCAGCTCGAAGTCCTGTCCCTTGAAGTCGATGGTGCTATCCAAAAACCTTTCTGGTAGAAATGCTTCAGGATCAACCCAGGATTGTGGATCACGCCCTATTGACCAAGCGTTAACAAAGAAACGCGTTTTTGCCGGAATGCAGTATCCATCAATTATTACGTCCTCCATGGATTCTCTTGGGAGTAACACAGGAGCAGGAGGATGCAGTCGGAATACCTCCTTGATGATAGCCTTCAAGTATGGTAATTGAGGTAGGTCAGTCTCTTGCACGTATTTGCTCTCTCCCACGACGCTTCGCAGTTCGGCTTGTGCTCTTTTGATGGCTTTAGGGTTCATGACAAGCTCTGTCATTGCCCAGTCAAGAGTGATGAATGTTGTACCTGTTCCTGCTGCAAAAAATCCTGCAACATGCATGTTAGGTATGCTTTGCTATGCAAACTTTATGGCATATTGAAGATGATCATTGGAAGGGGCTCGGGCGAGTCGAGTTCTTATGTTGGGCCTAACATGTTGCTCAACTGTACTCATTGCAAAAGAAGACCGCACGTATACTTCTTTAGGCCAGACATCGCTTGGCTTGGCTTGAGTTGAACCTTTTATTAAATGGCTACACTATCTCATCTATTCTCTAAAGTTGAAAAGTCAAAATAACAACAATTTTTAATTTTATTTATTCCTATTTTTAATTATATATTTGAATTTCTTTTTATCACAGAATATGTATTCAATTTATATATTGAGTATCTATATCTGTTACATATTTTAGGTATATTAGTATAGTTCACATTTTAAAAAAAAAATTAATAAAGAAAATGGAAGGGAAAAAAATAAAAAAAATAAAAAAAAAGAGAGGGAAAATAATAGATAACAAGTAAATAAAAATGAAGTAGGCAAGAGTATGAGAAATTCTTACTATCTCCATTTGTGCATTTTAGGTTTATCTATGCTAACATACCTGTCATACTAAATAATTGAACATTGGGATATGAAGATATTTGATTTTATTATTGCGATTCATAAACAATGGACTTGTTATAGCAAAATCCTTGAATTTCATATCCTATCTTATCTTCCTATTTTGATTAGAAATCTAGGAGAAAAATGCAATCTAAAAACTTAAATGGAATGTCAAGCTATAGGGGAGAATGATTTACCGACCAAGAAGAGGGCTTTAACGTTGGCTCTTGTAAGGGGCATGTCACCGTAACCATTCTTCTCGATATCGATCAAAACATCCACAATGTCCTTCTGCCCCTCCATAGCTCTGCTTTCATTCAAATGTTCTCTCAGTATCTCGTCAAAAAGATTGTCGAAGCGCTTAAAAGTGTGTTGAAGTCTAGACTTCATCCCAGTCAGGCTATGAATGAATTCGACGTGCGGACCCCTCAAGTGTCTTAACTTCGCCCAAAGGGACACTTAAGTGCCATAACTTACGAAAGGTACACTTAAGTGCCAAAATCGGAGTAAAATGGATCACTTGAGTGCCAATTCGGCCAAAACGGCGCCGTTTTGCACGTTGACATGGCCAAAAACGGCATCGTTTCGGGCGACGTGGAACAAAATAAATAAATAAAATTAAATTTAGTTAAAATATTTTTAAAAATAATATTTAAAAATTTAAAAAACTTTAAAAAACTTTAAATTTTTTTAAAAAAATTAAAAAAAAGGGAACGGGGGAGGCGGGCGAGGGATCGGCCCTCGGCCACCACCGCCCGTCGGGAAGAGTCGGCGACGGCGGGGGAGGGTCGGCCGGGGTCGCTGCCCGGGCGGGCTCGCGAGCCCTCGCCGGATCTGGCAGGGCCGCGAGCCCTCGCCGCTGGATCAGGGGGGCGCGCGGCCCTCGCCGTAGGGCCAAGGCCACCGCTCGGCGGGCGACCCCGGGCGGCAGCCTTGGCTTGGCCGGGCAAGGGTCGCCGACCCTTGCCGGATCCCGGGCAAGGGCTCGCGAGCCCTTGCCGCCGGACGGCCGGGGTCGCCGGCCCCCAGCCGGGCCGCGACCCCGGCGACCCTCCCCCGCCGTCGCCGGGCCTTCCGGCGGCACGGGCGGCGGCGTCGGCGGGCGAGGCTAATCCTCGGCCGCCTCCCCATCCCCTTTTTTTTAAATTTTTTGTAAAATATTTTTAAAGGTTTTAAAGTTTTTTAAATTATTATTTTAAAAATATTTTAAATAAATTTACTTTTAAAATTATTAATTTTAAACATTTTAACTAAATTTAATTTAATTAATTTTTTAATTTTCTTTTTACCACATCAGCCAAAAGCGCCGTTTGGCCACGTCGCGTGCAAAACGGTCGTTTTGGGCGCCTTCCGGAAAAACGCCACGTTGGAGTTTTGGCCGGATTTTGGCCGGAGTAGCACTCAAGTGATCCGTTTTTTTTGAATTTGGCACTTAAGTGTACCTTTCGTAAGTTATGGCACTTAAGTGTCCCTTTGGCCAAAGTTATGGCACTTGAAGCGTTCTTTTGCCGAATGAATTCCATGGAAGGAAAGAAATCTCCCATGCTGAATCCCCAAGCAGCTCCTGAAACTCCTTTAGCATCTTTTGAAATCCACGCTTATCATAATCCCCTCCTGCTGAAAAGCCCCTCCCAAAAGCGCTCCGGCAAAGAACGTCATTTGCATATAACCCAAGCAGTTTGGAAAGATTTATGGTGCCTGGACAAGACTCCGCAATCCGATGAATTAAACGAGCAACTTCTTCCTCCCTGACATGACCAAATGACTGAACCCGTTTTCCGCTAAGCACTTCGAGTATGCAGATTTTCCTTATGTGCCTCAATAAGCGCCATAGGGAGAAAGGCCATGTCTGTGCAGTCATAAAACAAGTGCTTGGCAGAGAAGATCTGAGGGCGGTTCGCGAGCACTAGGTCATGGGTTTTCATCACCTCCTTGGCCATTGCGGCTGAGGAAACGACTATGGTCGGGACTTCGCCGAGCTGCATGGACATGATTGGCCCGTACTTTCTCGCTAGGCGATGCAGAGATATGTGTGGCGATTTGCCAAGCTGGGGAAGATTGCCGATGATCGGCAACTTAGGAGGGCTCGGTGGGAGGTTGCTCTTTCTTTTCCTAGACTTGCTCCTCAAGAGAACTATCAGCAAAGCTGCTACGACCAAGCATGTTGGGAGAAACACTTGCTGAAGGAGAGCCATTGCAAAATGTGTGATATTGCTAAACTGTACTTCTTATTTGATTCCTACACAGTTTTTATAGACGGATGTCACTGAATCCATCTGATTTGCTGGTCTTTTCGTTTTTTTCATTGTCGTCAATGTCAGTCATTTTAAAAAGAATTGTACACATTTTCTTGTAAATATATGATCCATTCGGCCAGGACAACGACATTCACTTGCAAATTTGGTGTCCCGGGGTCGAATTTTTAATGCTTTTCTGACTAATCATTGGAGATGGCCCGGTTATCAAGCGATAATCTTGCTTGAGCAAGTCACTGCTTGATAGATATCTGCTAAACAATAATCACGTTGTTAGATCTTTATTTAATGTCTTAAGTGATTGAGGTAATCAAAAGGACGACTGATGAATCTATTTTTTTTTTTTCTGTTTAATGTTTTAATATCCTTCTCGCCTACTTGTCGACTAATAATGCTAGGAAATAAGCTGATTCGCCCTTCAATCTTGAGTACCCCTCCAATGTGAAAAATCACTAGACGTTGGACTTTATTGACTATCTTAACAATTTTGTCGTAAAGAACAAAGAGAAAATCTGATTCTCCAACGTCATCCACATGAATATGGTCATTGTCCGTCCAAGATTACCATCAGCTGGATCGACAGGGCTGCACTAAAATCTCTTGTTTTTGCTCATACATGTGTTGGCCTGTCCTATAGGACAAATACCGTATGCCCATTTCCACAAAGAGATCACCACCTTCCTCTAGCATAAAATGTAAGCAATAACATAATTCTATAATGCGGAAAATACAAAATATAGATCATTGATCTTCATGATTCTCACGATAAGAGGGATGGAGATATACTTTTATTCATAGCGATTCCCTTGAAGATAATTGTCGCGGAAAACCAAAAAAATGAAGAAATATGAATTCTCTCCCTTAACTCACTTTTCCCTTAACGTATTCTGTTTGATGGAGGATGGAATACAACGTTCTTTTCACATCGTGGGTGGAGAGAGGACCGGGCTCTTATATATATATATATAGATGCGCACACACACACGTTATCACAAGATGCCTCACGAGATGCACACACACACGTTATCATGAGATGCCTTATATCAAAGTGCCCGTTAACTTTCATGAGACTCGCACCTCTTCGGAGAAAAATGGTAACTTCTCAGTGAGGATTGTAGGCTTTCATTAGAATTGTAACTTCTCATAGCCAATACATTTTTAGCATTAAATATTTATTAAACTATTAATTATTAAAATCATGTGGGTCACACATTAATTCTTACATTCTCCCGCTTGGCCCATATGACATTCTTTTCATGGTTTAATAAAGACCACAATGTGCACAAACATAATGCTAAATTTTTCCCTAAATTGGCTATTACATAATAATCACGATTAAGTAAAGAAAACTAATGCGAGTCATGGCAGTCGTATGTCATTAATCCACATAGTCCCTTCCATGTACTACAACATAGCTCTCTACTCAACATGATCCATAAATGAGAAGTACAGTAATGGTCTAATCATAATGTCTCTGTTAGAGACTATCCTGTTTGACATTAATTTATTTCCATAATGTATACTAAATAGAAAATATGAAATATCATAAATGCATAATTGAGCTCAGAGTGTCAAATACATAAACTTAATGCAATCATAATACAATAATTAATGATGTCCAATAATGTCCATCATTTGAACAAGTTCATCAAATGTCTTGGGTAGCAATCCTTTTATTAAGGGATTTGCTATCATAAGGTTAGTGTTAATATGCTAAATTGACACTCTATGTTTCTAAAATTCTTCTTTAATGGACAATTATTTGATTTCCATATGCTTAGCACCCTCATAATACTTGTCGTTCTTTAAGAAGAAAACTGTAGAGGAGTTATCACAATAAATTTTCAACGGCCTGGCAATACTGTCGACAATCACAACCCTTGAAATAAAGTTCCACAGTCATAATCCATGAATAGTGGCCTCAAAGCATGCCACAAATTCAGCCTTCATAGTAGATGCAACATTAACTAACTACTTTGCACTTTTCCATGATATTGCCCCTTTAGCCAGAACAAACAAGTAACTAAACATTGATTTTCTTGTATCGGCATGTCACGCCCCGACTCTTGAGAACGCGCACATCCTACCGTGGTCGATACAAATGCGACTTCCTAGGACTAGTTGCCGACCCTTTCATTTTTAATGTACATGCGGAAGCAAAACAATAACCCCTGACAACAAACAACATGGGATAGGAAAGCAGAACAACATTTCACAAAAGCACACTTTTATAAACAATTGGGTTTATATACAAAAGGAGTCTAGATAAAAACCAACAAAATGATCGACACTCAAAAGAAGCTATCCTACAACATATTAGTAGGACATAGACGCCGATCCTTCAGACTCCACCTCCAGGCTTAGATCCTCCATGCACCATCTAAGGACCTAAAAATGGTTATACAATAACCAGTGAGACAATGTCTCAGTAAGTCCACCCTTTAAACTCTTATTAGGAATAAAATATGCCTCAAGGCAATCTAGCCGCCACAACCACTTGATTAGAAGAAGGGACTCACCTCGTCTCAGTTCCTTCCTGCATGTCAGCACAGTTCATATCTCAAATGCATATAATTAATGCGCACAATAATTGAAACGTCTCAACAACTCAATCAATCACAAGCGCTCCAATTGTTAATATTTGCCCCTTAAGTTTAGTGTCTACTCGCATAGCCAGGCATCGTCTCACCGCCATTGAGCATGACCACGTCTATATCTTAATAGATGGCTTCCTCGAAGGGGCGTAGATCCAGAATCTACTACGACCCGAGTCACTTACTCATAAGTTCGGTGACCTTTTGGCGTAGCCAAGCGTCGTCTCACCACCGTTAAGCACAGCGATGTCTACATCTTAATAAACGGCTTCCCCGAAGGGACGTAGGTCCAGAATCTACTGCAACCTACGATCCAAAGAATGGATATTACATATAGGGTATTGTCCGGCTTAAAAGCTCGAGACGGGTTCTCATTAACCAACACACGATCAATCAATATTGGCCCAGGACACCGTGCATTACACTCAAATGTCTTCATTAAAATGGTGATCCTGGCTTATTTTCTTCATATTAAAAACACCCGGTGAAAATAGTCGTGTGGGATACACGGTCCAATCGAACCCGAAAAATTCATATCATCCAATTTAAAATCCCACTGTTTTATCTAGTATATAAAAATATTTTCGGTGTTAAAACCCGACACCCAAGATTTTTTTGAATAAATATTGAAATTCACAATTTTTGGAATAAATTACCAAAAATCCAATCGGAGCTTAATTTGCACAAATTAACATCCAATTGTGAAAAGTGAACACACTACTTGCAATCAGCACAAAATTTCGGTCACCACTATCCTAGTCTAATTTTCGGAAAATATTTAATAATTAAATAATTATCAAAATTAATTAAATAATTCAATTAAATGCCAAAATAGCTAACCTAGGCCAAAATTGTAAAATTAAATACCAAGACGAGCCCATAAAATTCCTAAACTAGTTTAGATAATTAATACAACCTATCTAGGCCTTATTTAACTTAATTTAACAACTTAACATGCAAGATTGGATATTTAAATAACTAATCTAATTTAACTAACCATCTAAACCTTAATTAACTTAATCTAATTACCCTCTAAGTATAATTAACTTAATAATCGAGGTTTAATGAGTTAACTCACTTGATTTGCGATCCCGCTCGGACCAAAACGATGGGGACGCGATGATGATCGATAAGTCTCAAAGCGGCGACGCCAACAGGGCTCGGATTGAGCCCGAAAATTGGCCCAAGGAAGCCCACGGTTTCTGCTCGGATCTCTGCAGCTGAAATGGAGAATTCATGTAGATGTTGACCAAGTGGAGCGCGGCATGCGAAGCTGAGAGTTGGCTGGGCTTCGAACGGCAGACAAACTTGGAGGAGATGGCCGAACGGCAGCAGCTTCGGACATGGGCAGCTAGCGCTCGGTGGAGATGGAGTGGTCAACAAAGAGCTTCGGTGACACTGAAGTTTGACCGAAGGGGCTAGCGCACAGACAAGTGTCCGTGGATGAAGGGAAGAAGAAGCAAATTTTGGTGAGTGGAGATGGTCGTAGGGGGCAGCTTCGAAGGGAAATTGAAGGGAAATTAAAGAAAACAAACCAGAAGTAGAGAGAGAGAGAGAGAGAGAGAGGTTCGATTGTTTGGCGTGAGAGAGAAGAAAGACTGAAGATGCGAAGGGGGAGAGGGGAGGGTCGGCGTGCAAAGGAAGATTGAGAGAGAGGGAAATAGTCAACAAAGCATATCCAACCAATTAATTGTTTGTCCCTAATACTTTCTTGATATCTAATCCACAAATTATCCAAATTGATGTCAAAATTGCACCCTCTCAAGCTTAGCTTCGAATTTCACATTTTGAGCTTCCATTTCTTCACCCAATCTCCAATTGATGTCTAAAGTTGATGAAGAAAAAGCCCACATAATTTTCTACAAGTCCCCAACGCCAAATAGCTCGGTTTGCAAGTAAAAAATCCCTTCAATTGAGCCAATATGAATTTCCATTCGTTTTCCGAATCATCTGAATCGATTTTCCGTAAAAATCTTGGAATCGCCGAAATTTTTTCAAAGGATGAGTAGACGTTCCTAAAATAATTCGTGACATTATAGAGTTTTCAATTTCTGAAATCGGGTTCAAATTCGTAGTTAATTTCAATCTGACGTGATTTTAGCGTGACCTAACATACTGGATAGTTTTTAGGAATTTTTAGTACAATTGATCCATGGCCGATTATTTTCAAGCCACAATGTACATCTTCAACACATTGGCAACTTTCGGTTGTCATAAAAATCTTGAGATTTCAAATATGGACACAGGGTACTTGAAATGACAAAAAATCGGTTTAGTGCCAATTAACGGGAATTTTGCAATCAGGTGGAATCACCCACACTTAATCACACACCTCTATCGAATTGACCTATCTCCAGTCTTTGATAAATTTTCGATTGTGCTATAATGACCATTGCAAATTAATACGGTCGAGCAGTCAATTCATGGTTAAATTCTCAAGTCTATTGCGTTAAAATCCCTTAATGACTTCCCTAAATAGTCTAGTTATCTATGAGTGATTAGCTTAGAGAATAGCACTATAGGCGCGTCGATGAAACACTCGATTTATTCAATTGAAAACATAATTGAAACTTCCAGGATGTCACACGGCATATCCGATTAAGTTTGAATCTGAATATCCAATCACCTCAAGATGATTGGATTTTTTATAAGTGACATAAGATTCTTCATTCCTTGCAAATATCTGAGAACTTTCTTTATAGCTTTCCAATGGTCTAGTTCAAGGTCATTTTGATACCTGCCTAGCATCCCAATAGTAAAATTAATGTTTGGTTTGGTGTAAGTTTGAGCATACATTAAGCTCCCAATTACAAATGCATAAGGAATACTTTTCATTTGTTCTTGTTCCAATTCACTTTTCAAACATTACAAAAAAACTAATCCCGCTGAACATTTATACATATTAAATCTCTCTAAAATTTTCTCAATGTAGGTTTTTAAAGACAATTCTAACAATTCTTGTGATCTATCATGAAATATTTTTATTTCTATCACATATGTTGCTTCTCCCATATCATTCATTTTAAAATTATTAGAGAAAAACTTCTTGGTTTTATGTAATAAACCAAGATCATTAGTATTAAACAAAATATCATCAACATAGAGAACTAAAAAAATAAACTTGCTCCCACTGACCTTCATATATACACACCGATCAATGATGTTTTTCTTAATTCTATATGAAGTTATGGCATCATTAAACTTAAGATATGATTGTCGAGAAACTTGTTTGAGTCAATATATTGATTTGTTTAATTTCCACACTATGTGTTCATTTCCTTCAATTGAAAAACCTTCGGGTTGGTCCATATAAATCTATTCTTCTAAATTCCCATTAAGAAAGGTGGTTTTGACACCCATTTAGTGTAATTTTAAATCATAATGAACCACTAACACCATAATAATTTTAAGAATGTCTTTCTTAGAAATCAGTGAAAATATCTCTTTATAATTATGCATTCTTTCTGAGTAAAACTTTTAGCAACAAGTCTAGCCTTATACCACTAGATATCATCTCTTGAATCGCGTTTGATCTTAAAGACCCATTTACACTTGACCTTTTTACATCCTTTAAGCAATTCAACAAGGTCCTAGACTTGATTTTGATGCATAGATTTTAACTTTTCTTTCATAGCATTAAACCATTCATTATAATTTTCACATTCCATGACTTAAGAAAATGAACCTGCATCATTTTTAATTCCTAAGTCAATTTTTTACTTTTATAGATAAACCACATAATCATTGGAAATAACCAATCTCCTTTCGTTGAGATCTTCTCAATGCTTTTTCTTGTGGTTAAATTACCGTGAGTTTAATGTTGACATCTTCATTATGGAGTGTTTAATCATTAATTTGTTGTTCTTGATTATTGTTGGGTTGAAATGTAATATGGGAACAACTTTAGAAATGTTTGGTACATGAACTTCTACCCTTACTTCTTGAATGCAATTTTATGCATTCTATCACTCTTAATGATGTAAATGAGATTAATCCCTAAACCCCAGATTTTTTGCCTTTTTCTTTTTCTCTTGTTCTCTTGTTATTGTGTCTCTAATAACTTCTTGGCGGCCCCCACTTAAAAAATAGTGAGAAACTCTATTTCTCCATATGACTTATCATATGAGCTTAAACCATTTTAGGCTCACTATTCATTGGACTTCCTCCACATGAGAGTGAACCCAGCTAACAAATCTCCTCCTTACAATATTCAAGCTTCTCCCTTGGTAAAATATTCGTCATCATATCGAAACCATTAGGATCTGTATGAATTTTCTCAAGTTCCAATAGCTTCTCATCTAGAACATCCTTTATCCAATGATATCTAACATGTCACGCCCCGAATCTTGAGCGCACGCACAACCCTCGATAGTCAATAGAATTTTGCGACGTTCCTAGGACTCTTCGCCAACCCTTTTCATTTTATTGCACATACGGAAGCAAATTAACTAATCCCTTGACAACGACATACATGGGATAGAAAAGCAAGACATTATAAACACTTCAAGCTTATACAAAAGGTCTATGTCATAAAGAACTATTGAGCCACCTATGCTCCTAACCCTTCCGCTTCAAGCTCTTGGCTCTTCACACTATAGACCTGAAAATTGTTATTCAATAACCAGTGAGATATAAATCTCGGTGAGTTTTAGCCCTAAGCCCTGGTTAGTACACCAACTCAACTCGGGATATCTATCCAAAACTACCCCACCAAAAGCAACAACCAACGGTCGATTTGCATACAACCTTACCTAGTATGCCATACCTTGCACGTTATAATTCAGCACAATACATGCAATGCACATGGCCATTAGATGATATATTTCATCAATCACACATGAGTTGCATCACAAACATCTCACCTGGCCATTGCCACACCCTGCATGTTATCGATTCACGCGTGCGTAATATAAACAATGTGCTTAACTCATGTATGACCGAAATCTCAGATGCCATGATTCTCATGCATTCTTGCACATTATCACAGTTCAGAAACACAATGCATATACTCAATGCATACAACAATTGAAACGCCTTATCCACTCAATTAATCATAGAGGTCCCAACCCAATCAACTCAAACAATCATGCGTTCCAATTGTTAATTAAGCCACTCAAGGCACTACCGAATCCATGTTTGGCAGTCTACTGGCATAGCCAAGCATTGTCTCTTCCCCATTGAGCACGGCTACGTCACAAAGACGACTTCCCCGAAGGGGCATAGATTCAGAATCTACTGCGACCCGCTACACTAATGCATGTCTATTAGCATAGCTAGGCATCGTCTCTTTCCCATTGAGCACGACTGCGTCACAAAGACGGCTTCTCCAAAGGGGCGTAGGTCCAAAATCTACTGCGACCCGCTACCCTAATGCATGGGCAACCCGAAAGTAGGATTTAGTAACGTCCAGCTTAAAAGCTGGAGACGGTTTCTCTTTAACCAACACATGACAAATCAATCTCGGCCTAGGATACCATGTATTGCACTCAAATGTTTCTATTAAAATGGTGATTCTGGCCTATTTTCTTCGTATAAAAAACATCTGGGAAAATAGGCGTGTGTGAGTACATGGTCAATTCGAACCTTGAAAAGTGATACTCTTCCTTTTTGAAATCCCACGGTTTGATATAGTCATTAAAACCACTTTCGGTGTTAAAATCCGACACCCTGGGTTTTCTGAATAAATACCAAAATTTCCAATTACCACACAATTGCACAATCATCACTCAATTCATGCGGATGCCATGCATTTTCACATCCATTTACTTCATAAAATCAACACATATGAATTTTAGACATTTTTCGCATTCTGGATGAACAGTGTACGTGAATAGTACTCGTGAATAGTGCACGTGAACAGTAATTTGTGAATAGTGTCGCATGAACAGTAAATTTCCAGAATTAATAAATAATAAATTATATTAAGAAATCATTAAAACAATGATTAAATTAAGGAAACCAATCAATTAAGATAAACATGCTTAATTAATCACATAAGCATCATTAAGCTAATAAAGTAAAATTAAGCTAAACTAATCTTGGCCATTAATCTAACCACCTATCTTAGGACTAATACAACTTAATTAAATCACTTAAACTAGAATTAAATCTAACTAAATCAACCCTAAGCAAGTTTAGGCACTAATCGAAGGATTATGAGCTAAGCTAACCTGTTAAGCGGGCCAGAGGCACCGACGTGGCGGTGACAACGGTGGCTACCCACCGGGACCTCTACCAGAACGATCCAAGGCGGTCCTAAGCTCAGCACAACAACCACAGCTCGGACTTCCTCTGAAATTTTGGAAAAACAGCCCTGCCAGAGAAGAAAATAAGTTGAACAGCTTGGCCGGAGCTCCAGCGAGGGGGGTGGCCCACAAAAGGCGGCACCAGGGGGTCTTAAGGTCTTGCTGGAGGTTGGGATGGGCAGAGGAATGGTCAGAATGGGAAAAAAATGAAGAAAAATGCGAAATAGTGCAGGCTGCAGGTGGACCAATAGACCGGAGACCGGCGGCTTGCGACGGCCGTACAGGATGTCCGGCGGCTTCGTTTGGGACGAAATCAAGCTCGTTGGAACGGTATGTCTCTCCTGGTCATGGTGATGGGTGACTCGTTGGCTGATTCATCCGGGAAGACCACTTTTGACTCGATTCTTTACTGAAGGGTCAACTGAAGTAGAAACTTAAGAGGAAAACGAGGGAGAGAGGAGCTGCAACAGTTTGGGGCTGAAGAGGGGGAGAGAGAGTGATGTGAGGGCTGGTTGTCAAGCCTCATTAAGACCCTCGCATGCTTGCTTCAAGTCCCCATGCATGATATCATCTTCTCTCTCTTCCTTTGCCCTTATCCACAACAACTAGGGGCAAAATGGTCATTTCACCTTGCACAAATTACAAATCTGACCTTGGGCTGAAATTGGTGGATGGGCCTAAGAATTGGGCTTGTCCATGAATAGGAATGGGCTTGAAAATTTATTGGGCTTGAGTGGGCTCAAAGTTGGATTATGGGCTTGAAAGATGAATAGTTGGTTTGACCCAATGGGCTCATTTGATTTCCTTAGGCCCACCATGGTGGCTGTCCACCTTGGGCCTAAGGCCCACACTGACTTGGCCCGGCCCATGTCCTCACGGGCTCGCTTCCTTGGTCTGAAAATCCCTTTTCCAATTGCTCGAGTTAACTGGCTCTGTCAACTGTTTGATGTAGCTTCATCCAAAGTCCATCCCGGACGTTCTCGATAATTCAAAGTCCACTCCAAAATTCTCTTGCCATGTCAATTTCGCCAAATGTCATTTCGGTTACACTCGGACGACGGGGCGGCTTTGAGGATTCATGCGTAACCGACTTGTGCCAAATCACGTTCAAGACATCTCAACGCTTGGACGTCCTTGACTACATGAAATTATGGATGATAGATTTTTATTTCAAAGTAGACGATCACTAAGGATCGACATAGGGTCGTTCGTGGGTTTGATAACAGTAAACGGAATCACCCGTCATTCCATTATGTTCTATCCGCGAATCGACTTCTAGTCATCCTTAGAATCGGCCTACCTATCTACAGGATCATCCTCACGCAAGTCTCATAGTCAAGTCGTTTTCCCAGGTCAAGTCATTTAGTCGTATGAGTTCTGTCCTCATTAGCATTTCCCCTCAAGGTCAGTATCTCAAGAGTAATCAATTCCGAGTGAGATTAACCAACAATGCATTGACGAAATTCACTTTCACTCGTCCCTCGAGAGGGCTTGAATTTTAGGATGTCACATAACATCAATGTGTTCAGATCTAGAATGAGAAGATGAATTTTTACCAAGATGATTTGTGTTTTGATTGTCACAAAATAACATATGCCTCTTTCACTTGAACCTGAGTTCTTCCAAGAACTTCTTCAGCCATAACATTTCTTTACTAGCTTCAGTCGCTACAATAAATTTAGCTTCTATTGTGGAAAGTGCAACACATTTCTACAATTTTGACTTCCATGACACAGCCCCACCGGAAAAAAAAAATTAAATAACCAGAAGTAGATTTATGAGTATCAATATCTCCTGCCAAGTCAGAATCCGTGTATCCAACTAGCTCAAATTTCTTAGTCCCAAAATTGAGTTTTAAACTAGAAGTCCCCCAAAGATAGCTCGTGATCCACTTTATTGCATTCTAGTGCTCTCTACCTAGATTTAACAAATAATGACTGACAATGCCGACTGCATGTGCTAAGTCTAGACGTGTGCATACCATTACATACATAAGCTGCATACTACTGAAGAATATGGAATACTTTCCATGCCCTTTTTCTCTTTATCAATCATAGGACTTTACTTTGCATTTAACTTAAAGTGAGCAGCAAAAGTAGTACTATACTAACCGCTTTAGATTTGTCCATGTAATATTTCTGAAAAATCTTCTCGATATACTTCTCTTGCAAAAGGAACAACTTCTTAGCACCTTTGTTTTGGGTAATTCTAATGCCCAGAATTTGCTTTCTTGCACCTAAGTCTTTCATGGCAAAAGACTTATTCAATTGCTTCATTAACAACTCAATTTGTGAAGCATTCCTACTAACAATCAGCATATCATCAACATAAAGTAAAAAAAATAACAAAGTCATCATCAGAAAATTTTTGGATAAACACACAGTTATTTGACGAAGTCTTTTTATAACCCTATTCCGTCACAATTGACATAAACTCTTTGTACCACTATCTCTGTACTTACTTTAAGCCATAGAGACTCTCTTCAATTTACACACATAGTCCTCTTTTCTTTTTACTTTGAAACCCTTTGATTGTTCCATATATATCTCTTCCTCCAAGTCACCATGTAAGAAGGTTGTCTTGACATCCATCTACTCAATCTCCAAGTCAAGGCTAGCTGCCAAGTCAATGCATTTTCTCTAACCGAATCCCTTAACAACCAATCTAGCTTTGTATCATGGTTGTGAAGTTTGTTCATCTTGTTTCAGCTTATACACCAACTCATTCTTCAAAGTTCTTTTGCCTATAGGTAACTTCACCAGTTTGAAAGTATGATTATTATAAAGTGACTGCATTTCATCTTGCATAGCATCAAGCCATTTACTTTTACACTCATCTTCTATTGTTTCTACATAACACTCCGATTCACCTACATCTGTTAATAATATATACTTATCTTCAGAATATCCAATGGAAGGTCACCAGTCTCTAATGGATCTCCAAACTAGAACATATAGTGGAGCAACTAATGGAGCTTCTGACTCAGGAATAATGTTATTTGTTTCAACATGTTCAGGGACATATTCATTATCTAGAATGTTCACTTCTTACTGCTCATTATCAACCTGTGCAGGAATATGTGTGGGAGGAACTAGATCCAAATCAACCAAATCATCACTAACCTATGTCATTAAAATCATCTATGATTTGTCAATATCATGGATTGTCTAATCTTTCATAAACACAACATCTCTACTTCATATAATTTTCTTCTCAACTAGATCATAAAATTTGTAACCAAACATATCCAAACCATAGTCAGTAGAAATATATTATCATGTTTTCACATCAAGTTTAGACCTCTTATATTTGGGGATATGCACAAATGTCTTGCACCCAAAGACACGGAGATAATCATAAGAAACATTCTTGCCTACCCAAACTCTATTAAAAATATCAAATTCTATAGAAATACATGGAGTGAGATATAGTACACGTGCAACAATACTTAAATCCTCACCCCAAAAGGATCCAAGTAGTTTTGATTGTAAAAATAAACATCTTACCCCTACAACCAGTGTCTTATTCATTCTCTCAACTAAGCCACTTAACTAATGCATCTTGGGAGATGTCTTTTGATGTCGCACACCCTTATGTTTGCAATATTTATCAAAAGGTCCAATATACTCTCCCCCATTATCAATTTGAATGCATTTCAATTTTTTTCCAATTTGTCTCTCTACTGAAACGTGAAACTGCTTAAAAGCATATAATACTTCATCTTTAGTTTTCAAGATATAAACCCATATTTTCCTTGAATAATCATCTATGAAAGTAACAAATAAAAAGAGCCATCAAATGAATTTATCTTCATAGAACTCTATTTTGTTTTCCTACTAAACAGTGAGCACACCTCTTTAGTATTGAACTTTCCATACCTAAAAGAAGTTTCTTCTTGATCAATATTGACAAAATCTTCTCACTGATATGACTGAGCCTTTTGTGCTACAACTTAGTCTTCTCTTCACTATTTACTACATTAATTTTGTCTATGGACAACTTTGCCTGCATAATGTACATTGAAGAATATTTTTCACCTCTAGCCATAATCAGATAACCTTTGGTAAGTTTCCATTGACCATCACTAAAAGTTCTGCAATACCCCTTATCATCCAGCTTGCCCGTGGAAATCAAATTCAAATGAATATCATGTATATGCTTAACATTATTCGATACTAATCTCGTGCTATTGCTGGTTTTTAGGTACACACCACCAATGCCTACAACTTCAACCAGCTAATTATTTCCCATCTTCACATATCCAAAGTCACTTTACCTGTATAATGTAAAGAAATCTCTACGAAATGTAACATGAATAAATGTACCACTATCAATTATCCAATTAGTTTCATGACATACAAGATTCACCGCATCATCATCAAAGACAATGAAAAAGTCTTTTTTAAGTGTAGCAACACGATTGTCATCATTGTCGTTGTCACTTTTCTTCTTTTTACCTTTTTTTTTCACTCCCTTTTGAATTGACGGCAAAACATCTGAATATGTCCCTTCTGATGGCAATAATGGTACTCAACATTAGCAAATATATTGTATTTGCCTCCGCTTTTATCTCTACTTTGGTCTCTATTTCTCGAGTCTCAAGACTCACTTCTTCCATTTTTCTCAACAACCAAGGCATCAGAGTGTGAAGAGAATGATCCCTTTGCCTTTGTTATCATCTCTTTATTCAAAATACTACTCTTGGCTAGATTCATAGTAATGTACCATCCGGGATAAAATTAAATAAAAACATTTGAAACATCTCCCACGGGTCCGGCAAAGTACTAAGCAACCATAACGCTTGTATCTTATCATCAAACTTGATTTCTATCGCCGCTAACTGATTGATAATTCCTTAAAAATAATTTAAATGATTACTCAAATGAGTATCATTTTGATATCTCAAAGCCATCATCTGTTTTATCATAGATTACTTATTGTTCCTAGTTTTTCAAGCATATAACTATTCGAGCTTATCCCACAAATTGAGTGCATCTATTTCCTCAATGATATGGTTCAAAACATTATCATCCACCCACTGCCTAATATAACCATACACTTAACAATGAAATATAGACCATTTATCATTAATTTTATTCTCTGGTTTCTCTTTAGCAAATACAGGCAAATAATAATCCTTCACATATAAAAGGTCTTCAATTATTCTTTTCCAAATATGATAAATTGAACCATTCAATATAATCATTCTACTTGTATTCATTTCCATTGTTTAACACAAGGTAGAAAAATTAAGCAACAATCAATGCTTTGATACTACTTTGATGGGAGAACAAGAAACAACTTGATGATATCGGATTCATTTAGGAAATAAAATAATCTCCCCTCTTATGTAAATCTAATAGGATTCGATGTAGTAGAGCAAAATAAATATCAAGTACACAAATACAAGACAATTTTTTTACATGGAAAACGTACTAGGTATGAAGAGATAAAAAATCATGGGACTGGATTCTACGCAAAAATCTTCACTGTCAACAAAATTGGTAAACAAAGTTCTTCTATAATAAATTACTAGAGATACATAGTAGTAAAGACCTCAAGAACATCATTCTTGGCAATACGTTTTAATTTTACAAGAAATCAAGGAAAAATCTGACAAAAACGCAAGTTTTGATTAATCCACAAAAAATCTGATGTAGAGAACTTCAAACAAAAATTAAATTGTCCAGATTTGAGAAGAGTGCGCCACAAATACGTTGACAAAATTTCAGTTCAATCAAACCATGAATCGACCTCCAACACTAGCTTGATCCAAATTAGACTAATCCCCAAACCTCAAATTTTTTGCTTTCTCTTTTCTCTTGCTACTGCGTCTGTGATAACTTCTTGGAAACTACCACTTAAAGAATATCGAGAAACCCTATTTCTCCATATGACTTATCATATGGGCTCAAGGGCTTGCTATTTATTGGGCTTCCTTCACATGAGAGTGAACCTAGGTAATGGCATGCTTAGGACTATGTTGACACCTAAATTTTGGCGACCCGTTTAGTCATTTATCAAAAAAATTAGGGATTAATTTTAACCTCTAAAAAACATTATAATTCAATTGCATAGCATATAATTTTTAGGTGCATTTATTTTTATTATTTTATTTTAATTGGCATTTTATTTATTGGACCGGTGTGAATGGGTTCAAATTAGTTGGGCTAAGCCCACGAACGAGCTAGTTGGCCCAAGCCCATGTTTTTTAATTATCTCGTGGAAAAATAAACATTTTGAAATTTTTCCGGGATATGAATCTTCTGGATAGGGCACGTGAAAAAATATTGCGATATTGCGATTTATCTTTGCGAGATTTGGATTTCGAGAAAATATTCATCGTAATCTTGAATTCTTATCAATAGTGATCAGTTGGTGAAAAAGTATCGCGGATGTAGATTTGAAGGGAGAATCGAAAACCTATCTTCTACTACCTATAAAAGCAATCGTGTACAATGAGAGAAGGGTGTGGCTTTTCGAGGTTTCTCTTCATTGAAAAAGGAAAAAATTTCACTGAAAAGAAAAGGAGTTTTCGTGCTTAAGGGGTGGTCAAAAGTCGAGAGTTTTTCCTTCTGCTGAAAAAGTGCAACAGTGAAGAGCAGAGAGGAAAGTGACGTGAGGAGGCTAGCAGAGGAGAGAGAAAACACTGTGCTTCTTCTTCGGTGAACCACCGACCCCCTTTCGCTCGCACCCCACAACTTCCATCCGCGAAGACCCCGCGCCCACCACCGCTTCGCCCGGCATCCCGATCGACCATCGACGTTGCTCGCCGACATTGCAGTCTTTCCACACCGACGCTGCCTGGAAGCCGAGGCCAGTCGTGGCCACCTCGCCACCTCGCTCGAAGCCTCGCCGGTGTCCGCCTGAGCTCTCCCGTTCGTGCCGCACCGACCCACGATTTCGGTGACCCGTTGCCACCCAACGCCTCCCCGTGCTGCACCGACCCAAGATCCTACTTGTTTGTTGCCGCCGGAGACCGTCTTCGCTGCCGTTGCGACCCAGCACCCGGCATTCCCTGCTCCGGTCGCGACCTTCGCCGTCTTTCCTCGACATCCGCGGACTCGATTCCAGCCCCGTCGCCCCCGCAAAACTGTTGCTGCTTCGCCGATCTGCTCCACCAGCTTGACGAGGCCCATTGCGCCTCAACCGATCTTCACCTCTACCTGCTGCACCGGAGCTGCTCGCCGACGCCTCCGCTCACCAGACCGCGAGCCCATCTGCTCTGCACCACTGCTGTAGATCGCGACGCCAGGACCGACCGCCCCTGCTCACTCAACATCCTGCTGCCTAAGCCCCTCTGTTCTGCTCCGCTCCTGCTCGCCTGTCCATCGCTAGCAATGCCCGTGACGACCTGCTCCTCTGACGAGCCACCGCCGAGCCAGTCCGCCTGCACGCCAGCAACCTATCACCTTTGGAGATCCACGAACAAGCTGTGCTTGAAAAAGAGAAAAAGAAAAATCAGATTAGGTAGTTTTCCTTTTTTTTTCTTTAATATTCTGTTTTGGTGGAATTGTTCCTTAATATATTACTGATATTCCAACATGAAATAATCCCTCAAGCTAGGGATTGACAGTCCGATTTTCGCACCCGAAATCCGACTCATAGTCCCTTACAAAAATCGACAATCTAATCTCAAGCCCGAGATTCGATTCGCAATTTAATTTAAAATTGGCCAACCCGATATCATGCGCGAGATATGGTTCGTCAATTTTCAGATATCAATCTCATTTGGTTTGCTTGTCGTCAAGTCGGTTGAGTCAATCGAATTTTTTAAAAGAAAAATCCAAAAATATTTGAGTTAGGATTAGATTTGCTTTAGAATATTTCCTATTTAGGGTTAACATTGCAATCTTATTTCGAATTTTAAATAAGAAAATAAAAAATCTGAATAAGGATTAGGTTTGTTTTTATTATCTTGCATATTTAGGATTGCAATTTTATTTCGAATTTTTAAATAAAAAATCTAAAAAGAAAGTGCATTCATTTAGGTGGTTAGTTTTTTTATTTGAATTGCATGTTAATTATGTATTAGTTTTAATTTCGAAATTAATATAAAAACACACAAAAAAAAAATCATCATGCATACGTCATGTAGAATTAGGGCATGCTTGGCACGTCATGACATATTAGGATAAAATTGCATATTAAGTTTAGATTGATTTTTGCATCTTAGGTTAGAGCTTGCTAGGTTAAGACAATATCTTAGTTTAAATTAGGATTTAGTCTGACCCAATCCCTAATATAAGCTAGATAGAATTTTAATCTAGATAGTTATGTTTTGCATTTCATAAAAAATAAAATTTGTCTTAGGATAAATTAGTTGCAATTTCTAGGATAGATTGCATTTTTTTAGAATAGAAAAATCATGTGCACGTCATATAGAATTAGGTCCATGAAATGCACGTCATTTAGTGATTATTGTTAGGTTCATTTCTAATTAGAAATTGTCCATCTTTAGATTAGGTCATTTAATAAATACCGCGTGACATATAGCTCGCATATTAAATTGCATGCCGCATGTCATTTCAATTGAAATAATTTTGTACGTCATTGCATTGCATTACACGTCATTAGAATTAAGTCATTTGGGTTAATTGAAATGGCATATTTAATTATTACATTTCTTTATAATAGACTGCATGCTTATTTATGTCATATAGTTTAGGACATATTGTCATGCCATATCATTTCATATTAGAATTAGAAGCATTGCATTGCATTGCATATGGACTATATTTTCGTTGGAAAAGAGAAAACAAAAATTGAGTAATTGCTTGTTAATTAGAAACCATATCTAGGGTTCATGTGGATTTTAATTTAACACTGCAGATGTTTTCGTTGCTTTGAAGTAAGTCATGCAATATTTAATTGCTTTATTGGGTGTTAAATTGGTGGTTTGCGCACCTGCATGAACACCTCACATGTTAGGGAACTAGTTTAAAATCAATCCAAACTGCCTGCAAAAACATTTTTTCAAAATAAAAGAAATGGTACCGAAAGGGCGTTAGAGAAATCTAGTATAACCAAGTCTCCGTGCCAAAATCTCTAGTTTGTAGGAGTAAAGTAAATCTCCCGTTAGTTTACTTGGGTTTCTAATCGACCCACCAAAAATAGATTAGTGACGACTCCTAATTTCAAATCATTTGCATGTTAAGAATTCAAACCTAAGTCGCGAATTGGTATAGGCTTGGGAGAGCCCGCGTTAAGTCTAGGCTTAACAATCTATTAGCCAAACCCTAGGTGGTTCATCCCCGAAAAATTTGGTCGCGACAGACTAGAAGAGGTATTACATCGTTCGTTCGGCCTAAATCCCTTTAAAAAAAAAAAAAAATTCTGGATCGATCCCAATTCTTCCTAACTTTTTTTTTTTTGTCTTTAAAAATCACAAATTTTCACTATAGTCCTAAATCTACTTCCACAATTGCCTTCCCCCCCACGTCAAATGTTCATAATTTGGAAGAAATAGGTAGTTATTTTTGGACACAAGAGTAGATTTAGAACTAGAGAGAAAATTTGTGATGTCTTCTAGACAAAAAGAAGAAGAAGAAGAAGTTTAGGATAGAATTGCAATTTGACCTAGAATTGAGGTTTTACTATGGAATTAAGCCTCATCTTTTAGCAAGAGATATGCACTAAACTAACAAAATAAAAAACATGTCGAGACAAAAGTCTATAATGGACTGAGTGATTTGAAATAGTAGAAGAGATCGAGGCTGCATTTATTCAATTGCTCATATACAAAGTTTGCAAAAGAAAGGTGAATTTGAGCCATACTTCTGGAAAAAGTAAAGGAACATATGAAGACCAACGGACACCCATACCTAAAATAAAGATTCCGGAGAAACCTACTTTCTACTTCCATAGTCTGTTGTCGATCTAGATGGAATCTTCATCGTACCAGTGGCGAGACAAAAATATGTATAGAGGTGTAATAAAATTCCTTGGCTTCTTTTATCTGTCTTACATTGATCACTTGCTCAACAAAATGTGGGAAAAGTACCTAAAAAATTATAAACATATTACATCGGTACCAATTCAATCATAAACTTTTCATTTGAACTAATTTAGTTCTAAACTTTTTATATTAATACAATTAAATCTATCCAATCAATTTTGGATGGCCGGTGCCAACGTAGATACCGGCCGTAGCCGGATGTTGATGTGGCAAATTTTTAATAATTTCTTTTACAACATTTTAATAATTTTTTTCCTTTCTCTTTTCTTTTTCTTTTCATTCATCTCTTCTTCCTCCTTGGACTTTCCTCACAGTGGCTAGCGAGCCTTTGGTGAGGCTCGCCAACCCCCGATGAGGGTCACGGCCCTTGTCAACGGCCGTGGGCGAGGCTATCCTCGCCCAGATCTAGGCAAAGCTACCTTGCCCACGGCCCTAGGTGAGGACTGTGACCCTCACCGAACGTTGGTGAGGGCTTCGTAGTCCTCATTTAATGGCTAGTGAGCCTCACTGGAGGCTCTGGCCACTGTGAGAAAAGTCCAAGGAGGAAGAAGAGAGAAAAGAAAAGGAAAATAAAATAAAAATTAATAAAAATTTTGAAAAAATACAAAATCATTAAAAATTTGCCACATTAGCATCCGCCCACCGCCAGTGTCCATGTCGTTCCGGCCAACTAAATTTAACTGTATAGACTGAATTGATACCAATGTAAAAATGTTTAGAACTAAATTGATTTAATTAAAATGTTTATAATTGAATTGATACCGCTACAATAGGTTTATGACTTTTTCCCCCAAAATGTTGACATAGCATTACTTAAATTAAAAAAAGGCACATGGGAGTGACTTTATCATTACATTAACATCACGTCAACATTCTCGGCTAGTAACTTTAAGGGATAAGTGCTTGTAGAAGTTCTAAAACTTGTCATGAAAATGCAATTGAGTCCTAAAACTTGCAAAAAGTGCAATCAAGTCCTAAAACTTGTCAAAATGGTTCAATTGAGTCCTAAAGTTAACACCGTTCGTCTTATTGACGGAAAATGCCGACGTGGTATTTTCAATGATTTTTTTTTCCACCTGGCTTTTTAAAATAATTTTTTATTCAATTTTTTAGAAAATTATATTTAAAAACTAGAATTCATTTTTTAAAAACTGTTAAAAAGAAAAAAACTAAAAACTAAAATTCATTTTTTTTTCAAAAAGAAAGCTGGCCCCTCCGGCAATGGGCAGTGGCAGCGACGGCGGTGGAAAATAAAAATGAATTTTAGTTTTTTTCTTTTTTTCTTTTTAACAGTTTAAAAAAATGATTTTTAGTTTTTTTCTTTTTAAAAAAAATGAATTCTAGTTTTCTCTTTTTTAACATTTTTTAAAATGAATTTTAGTTTTTAAATATAATTTTCTAAAAAAATTGAATTAAAAATTATTTTAAAAAAGCTAGGTGGAAAATAAATAAAAAAATGATTTAAAATGCTACGTCGACGCCACGTCGGCATTTTCCGTCACAAGACTAACGATGTTAACTTTGGGACTCAATTGAACCATTTTGACAAGTTTTGAAACTTGATTATACTTTTTGTAAATTTTAGAACTTAATTGCATTTTTGTGACAAATTTTAGGACTTCTACAGCACTAATCTCTAACTTTAATGAGCAAAAATCAAAATTAAGGAACTTAGATGCGTGATCCAAAAGTTGTAACACTAAATTAAGAGCCGTATAAATTCAAAACTTTTAGCATACTTTTCCAACCTTTAGTGAGATCACGGGTCCATCTCAAATTCTTTTTTAGCCGTAGAAGGTAAATGAGTGTTCTTGTATTTGCAAGTAGATGATGTGAACCTGATTGCAAGCTCCATGGATGGAGACAGAAAGAGTCGAATTCTTTTTGTCAAATGATTTAGGGAGAAGATTATGCTGGTGCTGGGCAAAATTTTCCTCTTAAGGGACCACTGATCCGTAGACATTTGGCTTTTGGCAATCAGACTAACATGGAAAGAGGGGTGATATCAACTGATAGCTGTGCTTCCGGCTGGTTCCTCCAAGATTCCGCCTTTGATCGGGATAGCTAATTGTCCCGTCACTCCGACTTTTTATCGACGACGACAACAACGGCGATAGACAGTTTTGTTCTTTTCAAAACTCCAGGGCCCTCGGCATACGCTCCTCTATTCGAGAAGAAAAGTCGCAAATCCACTACATCACCCGAATCATCTTATTCTCAATTCGATGGATATCTCTCTTCCGCTCGAAACGGGAAAAAAGGGCTAGACAACATTAGACCCTCCCAGAAAAGTTTCCACACGTATCTTATTAATCTCAAAGGTCAAAAACCTACAACTCCAAGATCTTTTCGAGGAAGTCACGACGGTGGGAGCATCGGCTGTGCATCACCTTATCACTACATTCAAAGGAACTAGTTCAATAACTAGAGCTAGTAAAACTAGGAAAATATAAAGCATACCTCAAATGGATGCATGACAACAGTTTTGTTCCCCAAAGAGAGTAGAAGGAAGGAAATAACAAAAAAAGCAGCTCAATCCCTAAAACATTTCCGAGAGCATATATAATCAAGCCAAAATTTCCCCTGTCGATTGCCAAAACATGAATCTTCATACTGGATATCATAGTAGAGCTCGGTTATAAGTGTTGCGGAAAATGAGTGATCGAACAATAAAATAGACAGAAAAAGAAAATATATCGGACACGAGATTTACGTGATTCGGTCATAGAGAGTTATGTCCATAGGGAGAGCAGCGACGAAGTCACCATAGATCAAGCGATACAAGTAAATTACATATTTATGTCATTCAAACACTCTCAAGGTTTCCTAAGTCTCAATTATACCCAATGATGCACGCAGTGTTTAGTTCTGAAATTTCTCACGAAATAATCTTTTAATCTCACAAAGGAATTACACAAATCTTATCACAAGATTTCCCGACTACAAATACTAATCTTCCTTAGATGTAATTCACAAACAAACCCACGAAGATAACTCGCTGCCCAAGCACTCAATACGAGGCTTCAACAACCTCTAACAATGCCTTGCGCTCTTGCGACGGACGAACGGCCCATATATATGTGTGCGTATGTCTCATTCTCAACAAAAGGCACGCTTGTTGACTGACTCCAACGTGGAAAAGAATCCCATGCAATCTGAAGTAAATTTGGCCAACAAAGTCAATAGATAACAACCATTTCTTCACCGACTGCAATTGATAGAAGAAAATCCAAAGCCCAAGTCTCCTTTGAATCCTTCTTGGCAATACCAATTAGGAAATCATTATCTATAATTTCCTTTTACACTTTCTTCCATCCCAACTCTAATTTGCCAAAAGAAGTTAACTTTGCTCAATTTTGGATGTTTGCACAATATCCAATCCGGAATATTCAAACTTTCGCATTTGGGATAAACTCGAGATATATTTTAACAATAAGCTTCATATTTGAAATGGAATTATATGTGTGTGTATTTTATGTGCTGATTTCAGAAGCTAGCATGTCTTAAAATGCTCGAGATTATGTATTTGCCGACCAAGTACATGACATATTCTTAACTATAGAATTGTAGATCACAGGTAGCGTGCTTCAGTAACAAGCAAAAGGTGATTGATTACTAAGTCGGAGAGTACATGACATATTCTTAACTATAGAACAATAGATCACAGATAGCATGCTTCAATTACAAGTAAAAGGCAATTGATTACTAAGTCGGAGAGAAGATTTTTAGCCAGCTTGTTCGCTCGTCTCTGCTGTCGTCTAGGAGAAGTGGGGTTTGGCTACAACCGTGAGGTTGGCAACTCTGTCCATTGTGATGCCAAAAACTTCGGTCATATCCAAATCCTTAGGCTGGGTCCCATGAGGAAGCTCCCAATCGAAACTGTGAAGAAGTTGAGCTAAAGCAAGCTCAACACTGGCAGTTCCAAATGCAATAGCCGGGCAGCTCCTCCTACCAGCACCGAAGGGTATCAGCTCAAAATCCTGTCCTTTGAAGTCAATGTTGCTATTTTCATTAAGGAATCTTTCCGGTCGAAACGATTGTGGATCGACCCAGGATTCTGGGTCCCGCCCAATTGACCAAGCATTGACGAAGAAACGGGTTTTTGCTGGGATGGAGTACCCATCAATGGTTATGTCCTCCATAGATTCTCTGGGGCCTAACACTGGAGCAGGAGGGTGCAACCGGAATATCTCCTTAATGACAGCCTTCAAGTATGGCAGATGAGGTAGGTCAGTTTCTTGCACGAATTTTCTCTCAAGGACGCTTCGTACTTCGGCTTGTGCTCTTTCCATGGCTTTTTGATTGATGACAAGTTCTGTCATTCCCCAATCAAGGGTTATGAATGTTGTATCAGTTCCTGCTGCAAACATATCCTGCAAAATCCATATGCTACGTATGAGAGGTTTCTTCCTGCTAAGGGATCTGCATGGCTATACAAGTGTATTGCTATTATAAAATACTGAACCAGAGGGAAGAATGATTCACAAACCAGGATGATGGCTTTAACATTGTCCCTGGTGAGAGGCATTTCACCACAACCGTTCTTCTGTATATCAAGTAAAACATCCACAAGATACTTGTGCAGCTCCGTAGCTTTATTTTCTTCCTGATGCTCTCTCAGTATCACATTGAAAAGATCATCAAAGCGCCGAAACGTGTGCTCAAGTCTGGATTTCATCCCGGTCAGGCTATGGATGAATTCCATTGAAGGAAAAAGAAATCTCCTATACTGAATCCTCCGAGCAACTCCCGAATGTCCTCCATCATCTTTTGAAACCCATGCCTGTCGTAGTCCCCTCCTGCCGAAAAATTCCTCCCAAAAGCTACCCCACAGAGAACATCATTTGCATATAAACCAAGCAGCTTAGTTAGATTTGTGGTGCCTGGATAAGACTCTGTAATCCGGTCAACTAACCGAGCAACTTCTTCTACCCTGACATGACTGTATGACTGAACCCGTTTTGCACTAAGCAGTTCAAGTACGCAGATTTTTCTTATATGCCTCCAATAAGCACCATAGGGGAGAAGACCATGTCAGTGCAGTCATAGAACAAGCGTTTGGCAGAGAAAATCTGAGGACGGCTCGAAAGTGCGAGGTCGTGGGTTTTCATTACCTCCTTCGCCATTTTAGCTGAGGAAACAACTATGGTTGGGATTTCACCAAGCTGTAAGAAGATGATCGGGCCGTAAGTTCTCGCAAGGTGGTGGAGGGATATGTGTGGCAATTTGCTTAGCTGATGGAGATTGCCGAGAATCGGTAACTTGGGAGGGCTTGGTGGGAGGTTGTACTTCCTTTTCCTAAATTTTTTCTTTGAGAGAACTGCAATCACAGCCATTATTACCAAGGTTGAGAGAAACAGATGCTGAAGGAGAGCCATTTCCTGTTGTGAATATTGATGGCAAGTGAATTGGACAAAATAGCTGAATGGAAGGAAAGGAAATTGACAGAGCAGCACGAAATTCCACTATAGAAACAAGCGATAAACAAAAATTACAATCACTTGAGCACTCAAACACTCTCTCGATATTTCATAACCCCTAATTACGCCTAATAACTCACATAATGTTTGCCCCTCACAATTCCTAAAATCTCAATCAATGAATTAAACAAATTCTAACCACAATCACTCAAGTTTAATAAGAGATAAGAAAATCTCTTTCAAGCAGAACTCTTTGCACAATCCTCTTTATGTAGTCTCAGAATTCTCTCTAGCCACCAAGGACTTGGCTCCCCTTCGTTCCCTCTCTCCCCTTTTATAAGAATAAAAGTTGCCAGGAGACAAATCAAGCCGCAACTTCGGCGCCTCCCACATTAATTCTCCTAGATGTGCATCGAGGGAAATGATTACCTTTGATTTCCTCCTCTTTCACATTCACATGACCTTTGACAAAATAGACAAAGGGCAAGAAGGGAACACATGTTAATGCAACGTGGGCCACTTTCCTCTTCCCTCCATTCATTTGATGCATGGGCGCATGGCTTGAAGATGGACATCTGTTGACACCCAAAGTTGATTTGATTATCAGTATACATGCACTTGGAACAAAGGTGAGAAATATGTAGCATATGGACAAAAATAAGCGAGATTCGCGTGCACAATGCACAAATATCATCTTTTATATATTGCGCCATCAACAAAGTAGACAAAGGGCAAGAAGGGAACACATGTTAATGCAACGTGGGCCACTTTCCTCTTCCCTCCATTCATTTGATGCATGGGCGCATGGCTTGAAGATGGACATCTGTTGACACCCAAAGTTGATTTGATTATCAGTATACATGCACTTGGCACAAAGGTGAGAAATATGTAGCATATGGACAAAAATAAGCGAGATTCGAGTGCACAATGCACAAATATCATCTTTTATATATTGCGCCATCAACAAAGTAGACAAAGGGCAAGAAGGGAGCACATGTTAATGAACGTGGGCCACTTTCCTCTTCCCTCCATTCATTTGATGCATGGACGCATGGCTTGAAGATGGACATCTGTTGACACCCAAAGTTGATTTGATTATCAGTATACATGCACTTGGCACAAAGGTGAGAAATATGTAGCATATGGACAAAAATAAGCGAGATTTGCGTGCACAATGCACAAATATCATCTTTTATATATTGCGCCATCAACAAAGTAGACAAAGGGCAAGAAGGGAACACATGTTAATGAACGTGGGCCACTTTCCTCTTCCCTCCATTCATTTGATGCATGGGCGCATGGCTTGAAGATGGACATCTGTTGACACCCAAAGTTGATTTGATTATCAGTATACATGCACTTGGCACAAAGGTGAGAAATATGTAGCATATGGACAAAAATAAGCGAGATTTGCGTGCACAATGCACAAATATCATCTTTTATATATTGCGCCATCAACAAAGTAGACAAAGGGCAAGAAGGGAACACATGTTAATGCAACGTGGGCCACTTTCCTCTTCCCTCCATTCATTTGATGCATGGGCGCATGGCTTGAAGATGGACATCTGTTGACACCCAAAGTTGATTTTGATTATTAGTATACATGCACTTGGCACAAAGGTGAGAAATATGTAGCATATGGACAAAAATAAGCGAGATTCGCATGCACAATGCACAAATATCATCTTTTATATATTGCGCCATCAACAAATACAAGAGCAGACATGAAGTGTCAACTCTTTTTCACAGTTACTATTCATGAGTAACTATTTATAAGGTCAAACCCAAATTAAAGTCATAGGGACACTGCCCGTTGGAATACATGTCTTATATAAGCATTAAACGAAACTAAGGAGTGGCCAATAATACAATACAACGAAAAGCTAGATTGCCAATAATACAACATGGATGGCCAACTGGCATCCCAAAATTCAAAGCCAAGCCATAAGGTGTGTTAAAGTTCCTAATTAGGTGATAAAAATTTCATATGGCTTATGCTTTAGCCATTAGTCTTTTAATTAGATGATTTGTGCATATGTTTGGGAGAATTTAAATATGATAAATTAATAATTTATGCTTGGCCATGTACTTTATAAATTAAATTTCAATAAATGAAATGTCACAAGACTTTAGCCAAGATGAAAATTGAAATTTAAAAATATTTATAGAAGAAATTCAAAAAAAAAAAAAAGGGGAAAAAGAGGGTCAAAATTCGATTGGGCCTTAAGCCCAAGAGTGGAACTTTAATGGGCCAAGTTGGCCGGCCCATTGAAGCCCACAAGTGGGCTGCCGACCAGCCCAAGAGGAGGCCCAAGAAGTGGCCGGATGGCCCAAGCCCAAGAAGCCCAAACCCAAATTCAAAAAAATTCAATATGACAAGTGGCAAAGGGGAAGGCCATGCATTGGCTGGTTTGTAGGCAAGTAATGATTGTTAATCATGAGGATTTGGGGGTATAAGAAGGGAAGAGAGAGAGAAGGTGGCCGGATTTCTTTTGGCGGAGAGAGAGGGTGAGAGAGAGAGAGAGAGAATTCGAGAAAGAGAGGGAGAGGCCGAGAGAGGAAGGAGGCGAGCCGAGGGGTTGTCGCCGTCCGTCCGCCGTGTGCCGCCGTGTTCGCCACCCTACGCCGTCGACCGTCCATCCTAGAGGCAAGTGGGAGTCCTCTAGCTTCTCTTGCATGCTTGTATGTCGTTTGCATGTTGAGTTTTTGGATGTTAGATGAGAAAAAAACCGAAGCATGGATGAGTTGTGTGTGAATGGTGTGACTGTTCTTGCTCGGATCGTGTGAGTCAGTAACTTGTTTGAGCTTGCATGTGTGTTTAGAGTCCGATTTCGGCTTCGATTTCTTCATGAGAGTTGTAGCTAACATTTTGAACTACAACATACTGAAATATCGTGGAAAATTATGGAGATTTAAGGGGTTAAAGTCTCATCATACGGAAACCTCAGATCTGGAGAGTTTTTACTGACCTCTTGCTGGATTCGTGATTGCATGTTGGTTTATGATGAGAATCTCACTTCGATTTCTTCATTAAAGTTGTAGGAGACATCTTAAAATACAACATAATCAAATTTTAAGTGAAATGAACAAGTAAAGCCTAGTAAATCGACTAGATCTTGAAGATGATGATTCTGGTGATGTATTTCGAGATACCCGAGACTTCAAGGACATAAATGATGACTATATTATGGTTATTTGACTTAGATCTCTTCATGAAACTTATAGAGAATATATTTATTTATAACATATCCAAATTTCAGAGGAAACTAAAGATAATAGGTAGGTGAAATCTCAATATTTCGGAGATGTGTACACTGGACGATGCGGTAATGGATCCAGAAGTTTTGTGAGGTTTTATAAAATAATATAAAAATAATCTGGCTTGAAGTTATTCATTAAAGTTGTACGAAAATGTCTTGGCTATTAGTCTGTAAAATTTCGTAATTTTTGGAGGCCGTATGGATATTTTAATCGAATTTCTTCGGAAACTGTGCATTCTGGTTTTATCCGAATATTATGTGTTGTTTTGTGGAAATTGTGAAATTGTGTGAAATTCAATTTGGCCATGAATTTTGCATGAAATTGTCATCCTATTGGTTTGTTTAATGATTGCTTGAATTTTTATAATTTTGGGAATTTATAGATATTGAATTTAATATTTATTTATAAAAAATAATAAAAAATAATAAAAATAAAATAAAATGGATTATTTTATTGGCCATGAATTCCATTGATTAATAGTTATGCATTGTTGCATGTGTGATGAGATATTGGCATATGTATGACATTGAATTGTGATGCATGTGTGAATTCTATGCCAAGTATGACTTGTTTGATGTCACGCCATATGCCATGTTAAATTGAGATCAAAATAATGGTAAATGTGGATGATGATAAGTGAGGAAGTGGTTGTGGTGGAGGATGAGGCCGGAATGTATAGAGATGCATTGCCGGATTTCCTTGGGAGATTCAGGATGCCCGAAATGTGGGGGGCCGGAAGCCCTGTCGGAGGTCTTTGCCCGAAAGGAATGCCTCGCGATGCCAGGATTTGGGGTGCGGGATGCCCGACCAGGGAGTGTAAATGCCGGAAGCTCTGTCGAAGGTTTTTGCCCGAAGGGAATGCCTCGTGATGCCGGTTGGGATGCGAGATGCCCGAAATGTGGGGGCCGGATGCCGTGGCACAGGAGGCTAAATGCGGAAGCCTCGGAGGTCTTTGCCCGAGGGGATGATGAAAATGATGATTTGAGGAATGGGTGATGTGGTGATCAAATTGAGAAACTAAAAGTGGAAATTAAACCATGATATGATATGCATGATGATATGCATGATGATATTGATGATGATATGTGATGTGAAATAATGATGATCACCCATGATAGGGTATGCATGATGATATGATGATGATGATGATGATGATGATGATATATGATATGGCACGATGACATGTGTAATGTAATGATGTCATGATGATGATGACGTGTATGATGTAATGATGCCATGATAATGATGACATGTGTAATGTGATGATGTCATGATGATGATAACATGTATGATACGATGATGATACACATGTATGTGTTATAAATTGATATGATGATGCATGATAATATGTGTAATGTAATGATGTCATGATGATGATGACGTGTATGATGTAATGATGCCATGATAATGATGACATGTGTAATGTGATGATGTCATGATGATGATGACATGTATGATGTAATGATGACATGATAATGATGACATGTGTAATGTGATGATGTCATGATGATGATAACATGTATGATACGATGATGATACACATGTATGTGTTATAAATTGATATGATGATGCATGATAATATGCACATGGCTTTGAGGTAAGTAATGCCTGTAATGTATGTATGAATTGCATGATGCATTGAGTTGTTATTGGATTTCCCTATCTGCTGAGTGGTTGTACTCACCCCTTTGGGGACCAACATTTCAGATTAGCAGTATGCCGCTTTCTATTGTCACGCGGGGAGTATTTTACAGTTTATCATTCGATGTAGAGGTTGAGTGTGCTGAGATAGACTGTGCCTCTGTTCCCGACTGACTTTTATTCGAGTAAGGCTGGCAAGTTTTTTTGTTTTTTTTTTCATTTGATCAGGAGATGACCATCCTGTCTCCATTGCCTTCTCACTTCTTTGGATAACATTTTTCCTGTTCCACCTTCTTCTTCTTTCATCTATGCTTTCTTATTCGCTTGCAGAATTCCGGTTGGAGAATCTCAAAAGGATTCGCACCTTTTTAGGATGTATTTGATTGACTTCTCAAGAAAACTTTTAGAAAAATATATGAAGGATTTTAAGTTAAGGGATCTTTTAAAAATACAAATTATGTTTGTTAAATTATAATTTGAAAGTCCATTATAAAATACATCTGAACAAAATAGTGTTTAGAGAGATTATATTTACAAAAATTTTTTGTGATTAAAAAAAATTCATCAAATGGAAAATAAAAAATTAAGCCAACGAGGGCGGGTAACCACCGCGAGCGAAATCTACCGCCGGTGGCCGACATTTGAGGTTGCAAGACCTTAGGCAGCCCCTAAAGACAACTTACGAGGGTTGTTGGGGGTCGGACGACCCCTGAAGACCACCGACAAGGGCCACCTAAGGTCGGGCGACCCCCGACAAAGGCTACCTAGTCATGTGACCTTAGGTGGCCCTTCACGGAGGTCGTGTGACTCAGATCTAAATCGTCGGAGGTCACATGACCCAAATCTGAGTCGCCAAAAGGTCATGCGACTTCACTACCATCTAGATCTGGGTTGCCAGAGGTCACGTGACCTGACCTTGACAAGGGTCACCTGGTCACATGACCTTTGGTGGCCCTCTCAAAGGTCATGTGAGCCAGACTTGGGTCTTAATGATGCAACTCGTATGGGGTTGCCACAACTAGCCAAGGTTGCACGACTAGTCGATGATGGTTGCCAAGGTAGCCGCGACCTTGCCGGCCTCTCTCCATCCCATTGTCGACCCATCACAGCCACATGCAACCACGCCATGCAACTCAACGGAGAAGAAGATGAACAGTGAATCACAAGGGCAAAAACGCAAAAACAAAAAATTGAGTGGGGATAGTTTTGGAACAAAATTTTTATACTAAACCCTAGGGAGGTCTTCCGAAAATGCTAAAAGCTCAAGGCAACCTAGGACCTACCTTGGGCTTTTAGCCTTTCAAAGACAAACATTCCCTCAAGGTGGGTTTCTAAAATTTTACTAAAAACCCAATATTTGGTCAAATGGGCTTTCAACACCCAAGGTAGGTCCTAGATGCACCCTTAGGAGGAGATTGAGAGGAGCTCGATGGTATTGAGAAAACTCCGTAATATATAGGAAAGTGGAAAAAAAATAATCCGTGATTCCTTATGAGTTTGATAGATGCAAGTGTTGTTTATGCCTCAAGTAATATCCGCATAAAAGGAACTTAGATATACAAAGTGAAAATATCCAAAATAGTTTGGAGGACCTATCTGAACATGTCTATAAGAATAGGAAGTTCCTTATGAGCTACACTACTTTAGAGGTATTAAGGTGAATAAATCAATAGGATCTTGATTACCATTGTACTAGAAATGGGAAAATTACCAAAAAAGTCCTAAACCTATTACAATTGTATCAATTCAGTCCTAAACTTTTTTTTTTGGCCAATTTAGTTCTAAACCTTTTGTTTTTGTTCTAGTTCAGTCCATTCGGCCATGCATAGTCGGAAAAATCTGATGTGGCATCCTAGTTAGCGTCGGTCGGCATTGCTGATGCTAACATGGCACCGGAGAGCAAAACGTCGTCGTTTTGCTTAAAAAAAAACAAATAAAAGCCAAAGAGAAAAGTCGTGCGGCTGCTCCTTGCTTCTTTTCAAAATCATCTAAAAAACCCTAGTGAGATCTCCTCCGAAATTCTTGTAGATTTTGAGTTGATTTGATCTCGTCTTGTGATTTCCTCAATATCCTTCATGAATCAAGCCCCTTTTTGGCCAACGCCATTGTTTGTCGGTTCTTGCCCGAATCGAGAAGACCTGAAGACCCAAAGACCTAATTCGGCCACAACTTGACCCAATTTGTTTGTTGCTACAATTGAGAAGACGAGAGACACGAAAACCCGAAGACTCGAAGACTCGAAGACTCGATTTGCCCACAACTTGACCCGATTCGTTCATCCACAACAAACACAAGCAAGAGAGGTGGTCCTAATTTGATTGTGTTGTCGACAAGTGGTGAGCTACGTGGTGGGTGGTTGTGAAGTCAATCAAAATCTGTAAGGTATATTGTCGTGGGCCTAAACTGTGTTTTGTTTCTATGTTTGTCTTTGTCGTGTTCCCAAATTATTTTGTCTCTATGATTGTCTTTGTCATGTTCCCAAATTATCTTATTTCTTCGCGTGCGTTGAACAAACCAACCGTTTGGTTTTAAACTGAAAGTAGATCAGTGATTCTCGAGCAAATTAACTTCAAAGTTTAAGCATAGAAGTACACTCTTCAACCGCCTAAACAATGAAACTATTGTCAAAAATCCTGAAAAGCCAAAAGACGATATCCATGGAAGTGATGGTAGGAAAGAAGTGAGATAATATGAAGTAACATTCTAAAATTAAAGCCTTGTGAGCCATGTTGCTTGTAATACATTGACCCGCTATATCTGTATACAAAGAACCTAGCATCATGGTCTTTTTTCTCCTTCAATAGTTGCAAAAAAACAAGATCACGTCTACTATGGGAGAAAATTTTCTTTTATCATCCCTAAGATTTTTGGCATTGGCTTCAAGTAGCTATACAAACCAAATATCTAACTTGAAAGCAAACTAATTGTATGCCACTATTCACCTTGAACTCTCGTATCATAGGTACTAGATATTAATTGATCTAGTTAATTCCTGTAAATTAGAGAGAATTTTCATTTGTAATTGTGAGACGGGAAGGATTTTGCACTTATGCTCAAGTCAAACTCTTTATATTTATTTAGCACTTTTGGCCATTCATGTTAAAATCTCCATTATGTGGCTTCTTACAACATATATTGTGTTCTTTTGTGTAGGGTTGAGATGAGCGACAAGTCGGCATGGGCTTGCCTTTTCCATGGTGGAAATTTTTACCGTCACCCAATGCTTGAATATGTTGGGGGTAAGATTGATTTGGTAAAAATTGATATCGGTTCAAGGAGCTATGAAAGCTTCATTAGAGATATTGAGAATGGGGTAAATTGTAAATTTGAAAGCTTTATTTTAAGTTTCCTGGAAAGTCTCTAGAAGATGCGCTGAGATATATATGGAATGAGAGCAATGTCATTGATTTACTTTTCAGTTATTTGCATCATGGGTTAATTGAGATATGGAGAAAATTTTGCAATCGATGAGGCAGTTGATGGTGATGGTCAAGGGGTTGGTGTGGGTGTGGGTGTGGGTGTGGGTGAGGGTGAGGGTGAGTGCTAGTCCGAGTGAGGGTTTTGGTCACGGGGGTGGTGAGGGTGAGGATGCTTGCCCAAGTGAGGGTGTTGGTCAAGGGATTAGTGTGAGTGCTTGCAATGATATTGGTTTAGCGAATGAGACAATTATTGAGCACGAGCATGACTTAGATCCTAACGACTTAGTTGATGAAGGTAATTTTATTGACATAGAGGGGGATATTCTGGATGACGACAATGATGATGAGACAAATTTTCTTGGTGATGTAAGATTTTGGACTGATGATGATGATATTGATAATGAAGAGCTTTTAGAAGCAAGGCAAAATATAATTGAGTTTCGTGGGAGGGTTACAAAGGATTTGATTATAGGGGAACCATCCACATCATTAGTATCATCTCAACCATTAGATGTGAATAGTGGAGTTGATGCTGAAGTTGGTTATGAGACGGAGTATTATGATACAGATGCCTATGACAGTTTGGGGTCTGATGTAGAGGGAGAAGATGATTTTACTAGAAAGAGAAGTAGGTTTCCAAGATATAATCATAAATGTGTTGTGCATGTGTTTACTGTGGCTATAACATTTGATAGTAGTAGCCAATTCAAAGATACTTTGAAAAAGTACTCAGTGACTAAATGTAGAGAGATAAAATTTACAAAGAATGATAAGAAGTTTGTTAGAGCAAAATGTGTTAATGAGAGTTGTCCTTGGAAGATTTCTGGCTCTGTTGATGCTCGTACTGGATCATTTCATGTCAAGACCTTACATTCAGAGCATACTTGTAGCATTTGATTCAAAAATAAGAGGGTGACAAGTTCTTGGTTGGCAAATCATTATCTTCCTACAATAAAAGCAATGCCAACTATTAAAATTATTGCTTTCAATGAATTAATCAAGGAACATCTGGGTTTAGATGTAAGCATAGCTCAATGTACAAAGGCTAAGTTGTTTGCTTATAAAGTGTTGATAGGAAACTATAAGAAGGAATATGCAAAACTGTGGGATTATGTGGAGGACCTTAGGGAGAAAAATCCTTGGAGTACTATTACATTGAAGGTTGAAAAGCCAGTTATGTACTCTAAGGCATTGTTTGAAAGAATGTATATTTGCTTTAATGCTTGTAAGAAATGGTTTCTTAGTAGATGTAGGCAAGTTGTGGAGTTAGATGGTTGTTTCTTGAAAGGAATTTGTCAAGGTTAGATCTTATGTGTTATTGAAAGGGATGCAAATGATCAGATGTTCCCAATTACTTGGGCGATTGTCAGAGTTGAGAATAGCGACACCTAGACGTGGTTCTTAAAAGGAATTTCTTAGCGACACCTAGACGTGTTTCTTGAAAGGAATTTGTCAAGGTTAGATCTTATGTGTTATTGAAAGGGATACAAATGATCAGATGTTCCCAATTACTTGGGCGATTGTCAGAGTTGAGAATAGCGACACCTAGACGTGGTTCTTAAGAAATTTGATGTATGATCTTAATATTTTTGATACATATGGATGAAGTTGGGTCATAATTAGCGACAAACAAAAGGTGAGTTCTTTAGTTAATTTTTATTTTTTATACTTCTTAGATAGCAACATTTATAAGATATGTTTTACATTGCAATCTTTTATAGGATCTTATAGGAGCTATAGCTGATTTCTGCACAGCTAAGCATAGGATGTGTGCTAGACACATCTATGCTAATTGGGGCAAGAAACATAAGGGAATACAAATGCAAAGACTATTTTGGCAATGTGCTAAGAACAATACTAGGACAGAGTATGATGAACACTCTCAGGCATTGAAGAAAATTAGTCCTTATGCATATCATGATTTGGTGCAAACAGCCAAAACACTGGTGTAAGGCTTTCTTTAACACTGATGTGAAATGTGACATTGTTGACAATAACTTATTCGAAACATTTAATGGAAAAATTATACATGCTAGGTGTAAGTCCATATATAGTATGTTAGAGGAAATGCGGATAATGATAATGACAAGGATGCATAGACAAAGGGATGCATATGCTAAATCAATCAAAATGTTATCTCTTTATCTTTACATTTCCTATAATGCATTTTAATTTCTCTAGCTATAGATTTTAGAATTCGATGTGTGTTTGTATCCCAGTGCATTATTGTTGATTAGATTATGATATTGTGTCATCTATCCTGATGCATTGTCATTGATTAGATTCCAATATTGTATCTCAATATTTTGGAGCAGTGTTGTCGATTAAATTTTGATACTATGTCTAATATCCCCAAATTGTGTTGTTGATTGAATTCTGGCATAGTTTGGGTTTGGTATTGTAATTTACGGGCTTTGTTGTTGATTATATTCCAATTTAGCTCAGTGTTTCACAATGTTGTTTGGATGCAGAAGTTAATAATTATTTTGCATTTTATATCCTATGTTTGGAATTGGAGTAAAAACCTTTGTCCCTTTTAATAAAAACAGAAAAAGACTCTCGGTAAAAGATATTTCATTGCAGAAGCAATTTGGCAAACAAAATCCCTTGCTCATTCTCGGATAAAGGTTGTGGAATAAGAAAAAGTAGTTGAGGGCATCATTTTCCTCTGCAACTAGTTTAGAAAGCATCTCAGTAACTTCTTCAGGTACAACCCATTCATAGATTGTTCAAGATGCTCATCGCCGATACCTTTTAGACACATCCAGGATTTTCATTCGTCTTCTTCTAACTATAATTCTGTGGCACCTCTATCTCTATCAAGGGTTCTCTGTCATGCTATTAACATTGATGGTTTTATTAATTATTGTGATGGGCCTAAGTTGGCCCGTCCGCTCATGTTGGGCCTAAAAGCCTTGCCACAAGATTATGGCCCATGGATGGAGGATATGTTGAAGGGTTGTAACTTTTGGGGAACGTCTTTTACAAAAGGGACACGTCCTTTGGAGAGGACGTATTTAAGGTGAAAAGAGAGGGAGGAACGCACCTTTTGACAATACGTACGTTCCTCCTCCCTCTCTCCCTCCAAAAGAAAAGGTAATAAAAGAGACGACACTCTCTTCCCTTCAAGGCGAATTGACGTCATCGGATCGAATGGGATCAGTTTTCTTCGTCATATCAGCATTGGTGTTTAATCCGTGGACAATAAAGTACGCTCGATTTCGTGGCATGTCTTTGATCGGTGATGTGGCATCCCGGAATTTCAAAGCCAAGCCTTAAGGTGTGTTAAATGTCTTTAATTAGGTGGTAGAATTTTATGGCTTATGCTTTAGCCAATTTGTCTTTTAATTTGATGAATTTTGCTTGTGATTGTGGAAATTTAAATTTAATTAGTTAATGCTTGGCCATATGATTTAAATTTCAATAATTAAAAATATCCCAAGGCTTTGGCCAAGATGAAATTTGAATTTCGAAATATTAATTAAAAGGAATTCAAAAAAAAAAAAAAAGGAGAAAATAGGCTTATTTTCGAAATGGGCCTTGGACCCATTAGCCTAGAGCTTGGTGGGCCAAGCTAGTCGGCCCATTGGGCCCAAGAAGGATTTTCGACCAGCCCAAGGAGGAGTGGCCGGTTGGGCCTAAGCCCAAGCCCAAGCCCAAGCCCAAATCAATTCAAAATTAGTGTGACAAGTGGCATAAAGTAAAGAGCATGCATTGGCCATAGGTGTGGTGGATCAATCATTACCTATGATGAGCCTAGGGGAGTATAAAAAGGGGGATTTGGAGAGAGAGTGGCCGGTTGCTTCTTCATTTCCGTCCAAGAGAGAGTGTGCGAGAGAGAGCTTGAGCGGAGGA